>NC_057750.1:11474347-11498205 GCF_004010195.1 Chiloscyllium plagiosum | reverse complement strand
TATCTCTCCACGCTTCAGGCTCTCTGCCTTTATTCCTGATGAAAGGCTTTTGCCTGAAACGTCGATTTTGCTGAAGCTCCTCGGATGCTGCCTGAACTGCTGTGCTCTTCTAGCACCATTGATCCAGAATCTGGTTTCCAGCATCTGCAGTCATTGTTTTTAACCTTGACAAAGTTATGGTGAGTTGCCTTCTTGAACCACTGCTGTTTACATAGTGTTTGTGCATTCACAGTGCTGCTAGAGCTAAATTTCAAGATTTTGATTGTGTGACAGTGAAGGAATGATGATATATCTCCAGGTCAGCATGGTGTGTGACTTGGAAGAGAACTTGCAGTTGCTGGTGTTCCCATACTTATCCATCTAGCTATAGATGTGGATTTGGAAAAAAATAAAAATGATGCTGTCACAGTTCACAGTAGAAACAGGTGAAAGGACTAGTACCAGGTTGGCAGACCATGGGCTGGATTTTTAATGCCTGCAGTTTAATCTGGCACAGAGCCTGGTGGGCTTTCAAGGTTTCATTAGAATGAAACCTGTCCAAGATCTGAAACAAGCATGTGCTCTGCCAAATTAATACAGAGAAGGTGAAGACAAGTATTTGCCCTGATCTTTCTTTGCTATTTAAATGCTGGCTTTGGTTACCCAGTTTAAATTAAAGAGGTTCACATCTCCACTGGAGGTGCAGTTAGCTGAACAACAGCCAAAACCATGATGTTCAAAGTCACCAAGCCTTTTCTGTCCTTGAAGTCAGTGAATAATTATAATATGATGGGAAATTTATTCTTGGAGTGTATGAACACTGACAAGGCAATATCTGGTGTCAACTTCTAGCTGTTCTGAGCCAAAAGAGAACCACATACCAAGATAGTGGACTGAGAGTCACAATGGGTTCAGCCTATGGGGGGGTTGTTCTGGCTTCCTGCGTGTATTCTGCCATCTTGTCTATGTCTGGGTGACCCTGAAGGAACAGGCAGCATCTCCCAGTACAATAAAAACCTTCAAGACCAGTGGGAATCGCAAGGATTGGAGTGTGAAATGCACACTTGGACCAACACTATTATGTATTTTTATTAGTTTTCTTAATTCTTTTCTCTTAATTTTATTTGTTGCAGCTTTAAAAAAATTTTTTTCACAGAAATAAATTTACCACCTTGGACATGTTAGCAGATCTTTGTGACATTATCAAGTTCAATCCAATGACACTGAATAGGAAAGAACACAGAATCCACAGCAAACACACATGGTGTCACACACAGTTATTATCTGTATTAGCTAAACCAGAGACAACTAATTTTGAGTGCAATTCATGCGGTGGATTTTCAACTAATGACCTTCAGATTGCCGGGATCAGAACAAGTAGGCTACTACATTTAGCCTTTTCTGCCCTTGAAGACAGTGAATAATTATAATATGATGGGAAATTTATTCTTAGAGTGTCTTTTGATACATTAGGTGCAATATATTTATCAGAAAAGGCCATATCCACAGGCTGTGGACTTTGATCTATACTGATGGAGTTTGACTTTCTTTCTCAGCACCTGTAACAGTAACTCACCTGTTCCCAGATCTGTGAACCAGGATGAGGAAGAATTGAGATTTATCGTCTGGAATTCTACAGCCTTGTTGGAGGAATGTTTTGTGCTGACCCCAACACAAACCATTGGATACTCCTGACCTGGAATCACTAGCGTTTCCAAAATTCGAAGTGGATTAGGCAGTGGAAAGTCAAAGTGCTGAAACATAAAAGGGGATAATATCAAAGACAGCTAAAGGAACGATCCAATATCAGCACCTGAATTTTGAGGTTTGTTGGTTCAGAGGTAAATATTGACCAGAATATCAGAGAAAATTTCACTATTTTTCTTAGGGCCTTTTACATCCAGCTGAAAGGATAACAAAAGCCACAGCTTATCATCCAATCTAAAAGATGCATCTCTGACAATGCATCATTCCCTCAATACTGCACTGAAGTCTCAGCCTACATTTAATGCTGAATCCTCTTGAACGGGACTTGAACCATCTTTTGGCTCAGCAATGAGAGTCACAGCCAGTATCTTACTTAGAACTCAAGAGCTATTTTGCAATTCCAGGGAAGCTTCCCATATATAAGATACTTGATCCTCATCTACTAAATGACATATTTCAAAGAAGAGGGGGAAAAGGAATAAGTTGTTGAAAGGTTTTTTTATGCTTGAGCCAGAAATAAGAAGATTATGACTCAAGTCTTCACTTTTTAAATTGTCTGCAATACCCTTGCTGTCCAGACAAAGCCTGGAGACAGGAAGCCCTTTCCACTTCACAAACACAATGATGCAGAATCAGGAATGTGACGTAAGTCTGCATCATTAATTGGACAAGGGTGGTACCATGGATCAGACCTCATTCCTTATACCTCCCAGCTTAAAGGTTCAACTTAGTCCAGATAAATGAGACAAGATGACGCTGTTGGAAATGATTCTGGCCTGTGTCATCCCACTCCTTTGAAGGCCAAAACTGCCAGCCACCCTGAAATCAGTCACCTGACTTCGATATTTAGGAACAGGAGAAACCATTCAGCTCCTCAAGCCTGTTCCACTAATCAATGAAGTCAAGGCCGATGGTCCGATGAGCCCTGGTGACTTGCTGGGGCCATATAGCTGATATCCAAACAAGGGAAAGTGATGCTCTGAGGTAGAAACTAAAGCACATAGACCATTCTCTCACTATTTAAAAGTATCTGTAGACCTAAAATCTCAATCAGTACAATTGTGCAGTTTGGTTAAGAACTCACACACCTCCCCAGTCAAACTAAACATTCAGAATAACATTTGCACGTAGTGTAGGTCATTCACCCCCTTCAGTCAGTTCAACCATTCAATTAGATTGTGGCTGCCTTCTTCCTTAACGTTGCTTTACATCCCTTGATACCATTTTATTGCTATGTAGAATATTTGCCCTCATTTTTATTTGCCATTGCCTACCTGATCAGTTAATTTAGTTTAGTTTAATTTACTAAATTTAGTGACCCAGCAAAGATCAGTGTTGAAAACTCCAATTGGTTCCATAGCATTAACAACCTTTTAGGGAACTAAGTTCCAGATCATCAATTGTATCAAATATGCCTCCTGATGTTACTCTCAAACAGCCTTGTTCTAATTTAAGGTAATGATCCTTGTTCTGAATTCTCACATCAGACAAGTCTGCAAATCTCTGAATACAAACTAAATGAAGACCTCTGGATCTGTCCTACCGGGAATCAGCTGATAATTGTTGAGTTTTCAGCTCAACTGCAAAACAGTGATGTTCAACAGCTAATGATGAGGAGGACAGTGAGAACACTTACCTTAATGAGCATGAATTTATGCATGGGCTCATACCACTGCAAGAGAACAATACTGGACTCCAATGCTCCACAAAGATAGCAACATCCTGTTGGGGAGTTTCGCACTGTGGAAACAGGAACAACGTTAATTTCAGCCGAGTGTCAGAGAGAAGCATGGGATTTATGTTACAGGGTAGGAGTATGGGATATATCATTATTTCAGTGGAGAAATGTAGGGTATATCAGTTTTTCAATGACATATATGGGATATTGATCAATTAGCTCAGTTGGCTGGACAGCTGGTTTGTGATGCAGGGTGGCACCAACAATCTGGGTTCAAATTCTGTACTGGCTGAGGTCACTATGAAAGTTCCACCTTCTCAACCTTACCTGAGGTGTGGTGACCCTCAGGCTAATCCTACCACTAGTCATTTCTCTGAATTACTAGACCAGTGAAATGACCATGCACCACCACCTCCCCATATTATGGTGTGGCGTGTATCAGTGTTCTGGAATGAGGTATATTATTGCTTCTATGAGGATGTTTGGGTATATCAATGTTAAAGTGAAAAACTTAGGGTGTATCAGTGGTACTGTTATAGTGTAGGTCAAAATCAGTGTTACACTTAAGGACATTTCTATATTATACTGAGGAGTGTGGGATGTATCAGTATTTCTTATTAAATGGTGGAGCATGCTTGAAAGGCCCAGTGGCCTATTTCTGTTCCTAATTCATATACATGTTCAGTGACGGGTGTTTTAGTATTATGATGAGAGGTTTGGGAACTATCAGCATTACATGGAGGGGTGTGCATTGTATCAGTGTTATAGCAAGGAATATGTCATTGTTTCAGCAAGTTTTATGCAGTATGTCAGAGCTTTACAATATGGGATATGAGATATATCAGTGTTGGACTGAGGGTATGGAGGTCAAAAAGTGTGGAAAAGCATAGCTGCTCAGGCAGCATCAAGGAGCTCTTCATCAGCTTATGCTTGAAACGTCGACTGTCCTGCTCCTCAGATGTTGCCTGACCGGCTGTGCTTTTCCAGCATCACTCTTTTCGACCCCCATGCTCTCAGTCCACACTTTTCAACTCTGATCCCCAACATCTGCAGTCCTCACTTTCTCCTGAGGATATGGGGTGTTGGTGAGGAGTGAAATGTTTGGGATTTGGGTGAGGTAGATAGGGAGTTACATGGTGATTTGAATGTTAAGTGAAGGAATGGGTAATTGGGTAAGAGGTGCAATGCACATGCCTAATTTACTCACCAACAGAACATTTCCTACAGCCTTTGGTGTCTGGAATCTTACTGGTTGTTGCATTCTTCCTGCAGAAGACAGACAAACATAAGTCTAAGTACAACAATGCTAATCCACTCCCCTACTCTTGCCCATAGGTCTGCCCTCTCTCACATGACTATGTTCTCTCTGTCAGTGGAACTGAATGAAGCAATAAAAGAAAGAACCCACCGAATATATTGTCTGCTTCATTTAACAAGTCAACATTGAGTTAATGTCTCCGTTCACTTTGGCTTGCCTCAACAACCAGGTCGGACCCTTACCTGGGTAAAAGTCGGTGTGTTGGTATGTGAACCATTGACCTCTGTTCCTTCTTGGCCTGTTCGTACAGTCCCAGCAGGCTGTGTGAGTGCAACTGCAGTGTCTTTCCTGGAAGATCAAGCGAGTCACATTAACCTGGCCCACCCACTGCATCATGTTAATACCTCACAGAAAACCATGGATCCTCTGCACACCCAACCACAACAAATGGAAGGAAGGAAGAGAGCCTGGATATTACCAAGAATGGAGGTTTATCAACATCATTTAACTTCTCAACACTTGATTTGCATGTGACCCACACCGAGAATGAGGGGCTCCTCCCCATGAGGCATGGTTAATCCTTTTTTACTTCTACTTTTCCCTTCCCACAAACACATACATGCACAATGGATTTTAAATCATAGCCAGCTCCAATTGGTTAAAAGCAAATCATGTTTAATTAACTTGACTGAATTCTTTGATGAAGTAACAGAGCGGTTTGGTGAGGATAGTATGATGAGTGATGGTAAAAATGGATTTTCGAAATTGCCGCAAAATACATCTGCCAACAAAATGAAAGCCCATGGGACTAAAGGGCAGTGACTGTGTGGATATAAACTTGAATCAACAGAAACCAGGATGCAGTAGTGAGCGGTTGTTGTTTATTAGACTGGAGAGAAATAAATTATGATGTCCTCCCAGAGGTCAGTATTAGGATTATTGCTATTATTGATATACAGTAATGACCTCAGCCTGGGTATTCAGGGCATAATTTCAAAGGCTGATGACCCATCACTGTGAAATGTAATAAAAAGTAAGGAAGAGAGAAATAAACTTAAAAGAAAACATAGACTGGTGATGTGGGCAAAGACATTGCTGGTGCAATTTAATACAAAAATTAGAAGTGATAGTTATTTGTAGGAAGAATGAGGTGAGTCAATATAAACTAAATGAAGAAATGTAATAAGAGGGTGCAATGATTGAGAGCTGGAAAAATAAATATACAAAGTTTTGAACATAAGAAATAGGAGAAGCAGGAGGCCAATCGGCCCTTTTGGCCTGATCCACTATTCAATGAGATCATGACTAATCTGTGCTTCATTTGAATTTGAGTTGAATTTATTGTCACGTGTACCGAGGCACAGTTAAAAGCTTTGTCTTGTGAGCAATACAGGCAGGTCATATAATTAAATAGCATAGATAAGTAAATAATAGGTAAACAGCAGCAAAAACAAAAACACTGCAAATGCTAAGAGTTTGTGAGTCCATTCAGTATTCAACAACAATAGGATAGAGACTGTTCCGAAACCGACTGGTGCGTGTGTTCAAGCTTCTGTTTTCCTGTGAAATCTCCAGATCCTTTGATTTTTTTTTTATATGTAGAAAGCCATTGATCACTTGAAGTTGGTTGGAAAGTTGAAAAGACTGTTAATAGAACATTTCAGATCCTTAGCTTTGCATGTACATATAAAAACAAAACGACTTGCGAAACCTCTGTAAACGTTCGTCAGAAAAGAAAAGACATGGTATAAAGACAATCTCTCCATCAATGTCAGTAAATGAAGGAGCTAGTCATTGACTTCAGGAAGTGGAGTGGAGGGCATGCCCCCTAACTGCACCAATGGTTGGGAGTGTCAACTATCTGGGAGCAATGATTGCCAACAATCTGTCCTGGTCCACCCACATCAGAGTGATTGTCAAGAAAGCGCAACAATGTCTCTATTTCCTCAGGAGGCTAAGGAAATTCAGCATGTCCATAAAGACTCTTATCAATTTTTATGGATGCTTCATACAAAGTATCCTATCTAGATGCATCACAATGTAATATGCCAACTCCTTTTCCCATGACCGCAAGAAACTAAGAGAGTCGTGAACACAATCCAGTCCATCGTTCAAACCAGCCTTCCATCACTGATTCCATTTATACTTCATGGTGGCTCAGTGGTTAACACTGCTGTCTTACAGTGCCAGGGACCCGGGTTTGATTCCAGCCTCAGGCGACTGTGTGGAGTTTGCACATTCTCCCCGTGTCTGTGTGGGTTTCCTTCAGGTGCTCCGGTTTCCTCCCACAATCCAAAGATGTGCAGGTTAGGTGAATTGGCCATGCTAAATTGCCCAAAGTGTTCAGGATGAATAGGTTAGATGGATTAGTCAGGGGTAAATGTAGTGTAATGGGGAATGGGTTTGGGTTGGATACTCTTCGGAGGGTCGGCGTGGACTTGTTGGGCCAAAGAGCTTGTTTCTATACTGTAGGGAGTCTAAAAAAAACTTCCTGTTGCTTCAGGACAGCAACCAACATAATCAAAGACCTTTCCACACTGGTTATACTCTCTTCCACTCTCTTCAGTTGGGCGGAGGATATAAAAAGTTTGAATACATTTAAGAACAGATTCAAGTCCAGCTTCTCCCCCACTATTATGAGACTTTTGAATGGACCTCAATGTTAACTTTGATTTCCCTCTCTGCATTTTCTCTCTGGTTGTAACACTATATTCTGCACTCTTTTCTGTTACACTGATGCACTTTGTATGGTATGATCTGCCTGTATAAGCACACAAAACAACACTTTTCACTGTACATCAGTATGTGTGACAACAATAAATCATCAAAAGGAGGCATACCTAAGGTTGAGGATACTGAAGACAAAGCCCTCAAAGGAGGCAAAGGAAGCAAGATTGAACTTAAACAAGGAGTCAGGAAGGCCAAAAGGGGCCATGAAAAGTCCTTGGCAAATAGGATTAAGGAAAGTCCCAAGGTGTTATTTAATAAGAAATATTAATACATCCCACACCCCTCAGTATAATATTGAAATGTCCTTCACTGTAACACTGATAGACCTAACACTATATGTAAGGAACAAGAGGTTAGTTAGGGAAAGAGTAGGTCCACTCAAGGACAAAGGAGTGAATTTATGCGTGGAGCCAGAGGAAGTGGGTGAGGTCCTTATTGAATACTTCGCGTCTGTATTCATAGGAAAAAGGCACAGTAGATGGCAGTCTAGAGAGGGCTAGTACATATAGATATTAAAAAAGGTGTTGGGTGTTTTGAAAAGCACTGACGTAGATAAGTCCAATGGACCCATTGTGACCTCAGAATGCTGAAGGAGGCAAGGGAGGAAATTGTTGGGGCCTTTCACAAAATCTTTGTACCTCTTTAGTCACAGGAGAGATCCCAGAGGACTGGAGAATAGCCAATGATGTTCCTTTGTTTAAGAAGGGCAACAGGAATAATCTGGGAAATTACAGGCCGATTTGCCTTACGTCAGTGGTAGGGAAATTGTTGGAGACTCTTAGGGATTTATTCACATTTGGGAAAAATATGAACTTATTAGCAACAGATAGCATCGCTCTGTGTGGGGGAGGTCATGTCCCTCAAACTTAGTTGAGTTTTTTGAGGAAGTGACGAAGATGATGGAGGAGGACAGGGCAGTAGATGTTGCCTACATGGACTTTAGCAAGGCCTTTGACAAGGTCCCTCATGGCAGGTTGATAGAGAAGGTAAAGTCACATGGTATCGTGGTGAGCTATAAGATGGATACAGAGTTGGCTGGATCATAGAAAACCGAGAGTAGCAGTGGAAGGATGTTTTTCTGACTGGAGATCAGTGGTGTTCTACAGGGGTCATTGCTGGGACCCCTGTAGCTTATATATATAATTATAAATGATTAGGAGGAGAATGTAGGCAGTCTGATTAGTACGTTTGCAAACAACACAAAGATTGGGGGAAGCTGCGGACAGTGAGAAGGATTGCCAAAAGGTATAGCAGGATAAAGGTAGCTGGAGACTTGGACAGAGAAACAGCAGATGGAATTTAATCTAGACAAATACAAATTGATGCATTTTGGAAGGTCTGTTGCAGGAGTGAAATATACAGTAATTGGCAGAACCTTTAGAAGCATGAATATACAGAGGGATCTATGCATACAGGTCCATAGTTCCCTGAAAGTGGCAATGAAATAACACAAATGGTCAAGAAGGTGTATGGCATACTTGCCTTCATTAGTCAGGGCATAGAGGATAAAAATTAGCTGTATAGTACTTCAGTCAGGCCACATTTAGAATATGTTGTACAGTCCACACTACCAGAATGATGTGTGGGTTTGGAGAGAGTACAGAAAAGGTTTACCAGAATGTTGCCTGGTTTGGATTTGCTGTGCTTTTCATTCTGTAGCGATGATGCTCCTTTAATAAGGTTATGCTGTTCTTGGCTTTTTTCTTCCCCAGAGAGGTCGTAAAAGACACACATTCCAAAAGTCTGGGGTTGAAAGGTTTTAGAGCCAATTTGATTATATCTACTAGATACTGCCTCAGGCAGAGGCTTTCAAGTTTTTAAAGAAACACTTGCACAATGAAAGGGGAGTGGCCAGTTCTCCCAGCTTGCCTTTGGTTTGGTTTGATTTGTAGCATTAGTGTTGTAAAAGCTGCTGACCCAAAAAAAGCAGGTCCACGCTGATCTTTCTCTGACTTCTCTCCTGTAAGAACCTGTGTTTGATTTTACCTTTTCTGCCAAGGGATGTTGTTGCAAGCATTTGGAACAACATCATTAAGATGGTATAATCTATTGGGTTTTTGGATAGGTTAAGTTATTTGGTATTCTGTTCCCTTTTGTTTGTGTTTCATTCAGTAATCTTGTAAATAAATTCTGTTTTGTTTAAAACTACATGGTCTGATTAGCGGCATCTCTCCTGGTAAATCCACATAATACCTGCTTAATATCTTGAAGTGTTTTGAGAGGTCTGGCCTGCTCCATAATAGATTATGCAGCATCCGAGGAAGAGAGTCAACCTTTCGGGCATGGTCCTTATCATTCCTGATGAAGGGCTTATACCCAGAACGTCAACACCTCATTTCCTCGGATGCTGCCTGACTTGCTGTGTTTTCCAGCACCACACTTTTTGACTCTGATCTCCAGCATCTGAGGTCCTTACTTTCACCATAACAGATTATACCAACTTAATGATGCTATTCCAAATGCTTGCAACAACACCCCTTGGCATAAAAGGTAAAATCAAACACAGGTTCTTACAGGAGAGAAATCAGAGTGAGATCAGGATGGACCTCGGTCTAGCGGCTTTTACAACAATATTGCTAAAAGCCAAACTAAACCAGAGATATGCTGAGCTGGGAGAACTGGCCACTCCCCTTTCATTGTCCAAGTGTTTTTTTTTTAAACTTGAAACCTTTCTGTATCTGTTAGCACTTGAGTATCTGTTAGCTATAATCAAATTGGCCCTAAAGCCCTTCGACCCCAGACTTTTCAGAGTCTGTGTCTTTTATGACCTCTCTGAAAAGAAAGTCAAGGATAGCATAACCGAGTAAAAGGAGCAGCATTGTCACATTTCTAGGAGGTAGTGTTGTGTATTTGCTGCTAAGGAGCCTTGGTAAATTCCTGCAGCACATTTTGTACATACTCCTGCTACTGTGGAGGGACTGAATTTCAAGGTGGTGGATGGGGTGCCAGTCAAGTGGTTGATTTCTCCTGGATGGTTTTGAGCATCTTGAAGATTGATGGAGCTGCACTTATTCAGGCAAGTAAGGGCTAATCCATCATGTTCCTGACTTGTGCCTTGTAGATTCCTAGCCTTTGACCTACTCTTGTAACCACAGTACTTACGTGACTAGTTAGTTCAGTTTCTGGTCAATGGTAACCCCCAGGATGTTGATAGTGGGGATTCCACTAATGTAATGCCATTGAATATCAAGCAACAGTGGTTAAATTCTCTCTTGTTGAAGGTGGTAATTGCTGACCATAATGATCGCCATTTGTACAGATATGTTTTAAAAATTCACTTAAGGGATAAGGGCATCACCATCTAGGTATATATTTTATTTCCCATCTTTAGTCATCCAGAGGGCAGTTAAGAGTCAACTTCTGGAAACATAAATACGCTTGACTAGATAAAGATGGCAGATTTCCCTCCCTAAAGGATATTAGTGAACCAGATAATTTTTAAAAAATGATAATCAATAATTGTTGTGAGGTTGCTGTTTGGCCAGCTCTTTATTCCAGGTTTTTAAAATAATTCAAATTTTATCTGCCATTATTTGAACCCAAGTCCCCAGAATGTTAACTTTAGGTGCTGGAATACTAATCCAATGACATTACCACTATACCACCATCTCCCCAGCTGCTCCTTATTATTCTGAATCACGCTGGTTAATTCATTAATGATGGATGAGATTCTGAGAATGAACACAACTCATAATATATTCCAGTTTCACACACAAACTTTGCTAGTTTAAGAATATTAATTTGACTGAAACTTCAGGGCAGGATTTTTCTTACCAGAGATGCTGATTAATACGTTACTGATGACGTAGAGCCAAGTGCAGCGGCCTGGATACAACTGAGAAACAAGAAACTGGGGTTCAACTGACAGGAAGCATCAATTACACCAAAGTTATTACATGAGAGGTAACTTGTGGATGAGTAAAACATGTGTATAGTTAGTCCAAAGCCACAGATAACACATGGGCATAGATAATATGGAAACAAGTAACAAGTGGATACAGATAGCACATACATTCAGGTAACTCACAAACATAGCACACAGACACAGGCAATAAATGGGTTACAAGGACACAGGTAACATGACAACATGAAAAACATAGAGGTAAGACAAACACAAATACACAAATAATGCACACAGATGTTAGGCAAATGTGGGGAACAGGCATACTGTTAATTCATGCATGCACACCAATAAAAAGCAGACAGATAAATGATATTCACACAAACAATGGCACATTTGGGTAACATGTACATAGGGAGGCATGTACACAGGCCAAAAACATGGTATTTTACAATGCAGTGGTAAAATGCACATAGTTTAAATGCAGACATTTGTACATGGATAACAGAAAAAAATAATATGCATATTTAATACTCCGATACAATGTGCATGTGAATTAATATTATCGTGTATTGATAACATTAGTGTGTCTTACACATGCATATGTGGGCAGTGAGTACACCAATCTGATCTCACCTGTTCTAGTATGGCTTCCTGCAGTTCATTTAGATTTAGGGTATAAATCCCTTCCTCTGATCCCAATATCAAGTGCTTGGCTGCAAAATAAATAATCAGTCAGAGCTCCACAGCTTCACTGAACTTTACAAATTCAGCTAATTCAATGTCACTCACTATTACTCCTAACATTGCTGTAGCCTGTTACTCTTTGTCATTTCCAGTATTGTTATAATATGTCAGCCTATATAGAAACAATGAGCAGTTACCTTTGGTGTTGGGGTGTATCCATGATGTTACACAGTTAATCTTCAGTGGACAGCCATTAAACACTTTCACTAATGGAACCTCCACCTGAAACAAACAATTTCCAGGTGAAACAGGGAGGGGGTCAACACAAACCAATTATTTTATTTGAAGGTGCGGGTTGGATTAGATATTCCACTTGGATTCAAAATCACCACTACACAAACCAGAGAGAACTGTACCAGCCTTGCTTGAAGAATAAAGGCGGCAGGAATCAAGGGTTAAACAGAGACCACAAGGGTTGGACAATGACCTCCCTAGTGGGAGGGATCAAAATTTGAGCTACTCACATTGCTGTTTAAATAATAATATTTGCTGATGTTTCAGTGCAACCACATTGACTTAATGAGCCTTATATAAAAGACTCAAAATACATATCCCCATCACAGGGGCTGAGTCAAACCCTGGATATCACAATTTAGCCCCATGGAGGAGTAGTACCAATCTCCCAGCCATCTTCACCAGCCTGTTCCTAAAGGTGTGGAACCTAATCCACAGATTCAATGTCCACCTCCAACCAACAATTCCAGACCTCACCATGGTAATGCCAACTATGCAGACCCTTGCTCCAGATTTTTTATACAGGGAAAACCCTCTAACCTTCAATCCCAGAAAGGAATGAGATCCTCCCTCTCCTGCTCCCCTCTACAAAAGGAGTGAGAGCCTGTCTCTCCCCTCTCCACAGAAGTGAGACACTTCCCTTTAACATGCCCCCCTACACAGGTATGAGCACCCCTTTCTTATCCTCCTTCCACGCATAAAATTTCTCCTTCCCTCACTCAACAAACTTCCACATAAAAGCCCACAGACATAATCTTTTTGAATGTCACTCACCTGCACTCTTTGAACTGACAGGACATCAAGGTCATGAGGTACCTGAGAGACAAAAGAATTCTCTTTGATGTTGTCCACCTATATCCATCTTTCTGACAGCTGCATACCACAACCTCTTCTCCACACCCACCCCCATAACTTTATATTCTCCTCTGAAAGTGATGCCACTGAAAGGAAGTTCAATATAGGAAAGTGAGAATCTCTAGCCTCACAGTATCCATAAAAGGATCTGGAGGAGGAATAGATCTGAAACTTTGAGCTTGTTGGTGCCCAATCCTGACAAAACAGCAAACGGGGGATGGATGGCAGCATGACCCTGACTAAGCCAATAAGACTCACCTTGGAGTAAATACATTCTACATTCAAGCCTCACTGTAGAATGGGGGAAGGATCTTATGGAAACAGATAAAATGATGAAGAGAATAAATAAGATAGAAACTAGGACAAGAAGGTATAGCTTTAAAATTAGAGGGAGCAGATTTAGGACTGAATTGAGAAGGAACTTCTTCACCCAGAGGGTTGTAAATCTGTGGAATTCCATGATCGGTGATATAGTTGAAATCTTCCTCATTGAATTTTTAAAGCTAAGACAGATAATTGTTTGAACAGTAAAGGAATTAAGGGTTATGGTGAGAAGGCGGGTAAATGGAACTGAGGCCACAAAAAAGTCAGCCATCATCTTATTGAATGGCGGAGATG
The DNA here is from genome assembly GCF_004010195.1 of Chiloscyllium plagiosum. Classification (NCBI taxonomy): domain Eukaryota; kingdom Metazoa; phylum Chordata; class Chondrichthyes; order Orectolobiformes; family Hemiscylliidae; genus Chiloscyllium; species Chiloscyllium plagiosum. Next base: position 11,484,558 of record NC_057750.1, on the reverse strand, counting down.
GTTTGAAGGGTCAGATGGCCTACTCCTGCTCCTATTTCTTATGCTATGTAAGATAGAATGAAGAACTTGTATTTCTATAGCTCTTCTCATGATCTCAGAATATTACAAAGCTCTTTATATTGAGTGAGTAAATTGGTGAAGCATATTTACTGTTGTAGAAAACACAGTAACTAATTAACACAGAGCAAGATCCTGTAATTAAATAATGACTAAATTGGCTCTCATTAGTTATGTTGCCTGAGGGATAAATATTAATCTCAAAGTGAGAGCAGGATCCAACTGTAGACAGGATTCACTACTCATTCACCTCACTGCTGACTGTGGAATTTATCTTTCAGCTTCACATGCATAACAGCAGCAGTTAAACACAGCTGAAGACATGTTAGTTTTCTTATTTGTGTCATTCATTCTCTGAATTCAGAACTAAGTGAGTTTAAGTCCCACTCATAGCTGTTTCGTCTGGTCCTGCACAGCTGGTGATGCTTTAATTTAGAAATGATGTTAAACGAAGGCCTGACTCTCCATTTAATATAGGTAGAAAAATGTATTCTTTTGAAAATATCTGGGGAGTTTTGCCTTGACCTGTCTAGTATTTTTTTCTCTCAACTATCATCATGCTGATTATTAGTGTTAGTGCGGTGTACACTGTTAGTGCGGTGTACAAATCACCAGATGCATTTCTTAAGTGAGAGCAGTGACTAGACATCAAAAAGGTAATATATAATTGACTGGAGAAATGTTTTAGGACCATATGGGTGTGATAGGTACGAGAGAATTGCAATTTTTTTTTTTCATTAACAAGTTCACTGTCATGTAATTCCTAGTTTAAAACACTTTGTGAAAGTAGTAAGGTTATGGGCACCTTACAGCATCTAAACATTAGCAGTTTGGTTTGGATATGGAGGCTGCTTGTGTGCTTGGCATTAAGATTGTCAGCTTAATTTCAAGATCAGACCAAATCTGCGTCACACGTGTAATTTCATTACCTTATCACTTGTGTAAACATGCAAACGTAAAGCTGTTATCTTTAAGTTTGCAACTTGCTTTCTTATTAACCTATCTTTCTGATCAAATTGTTCAGCAATATTATTACACACCTCTGGACCAGGTGGGATTTGAAGCCATTCCTCCCAGCTTGGGGGTAGATTCACTATTACTGCACCACAAGAGAGAGCTCCTTACATCTGAACCTGCTGTACCACAAATTGTCAAATGGCAGCGTTGTCGACACATGTTATCACTAATGGTGTAGCAGCGCCATTCAGAGATGGCTGGCAGAACAGCAGTTTCTTATGAAGTTTTCAAAGGAGCAAATCTTCATACTCATAACCGCAAAGGGAAACTCCTAGGGAAATATTTCTAGTGAGGAAGTAACATTGCAAAGAATTTCAAAGGTCCTTAAAAAAAAATTCAAAATAACTCAGACAGTATATTTAACCCCAGCATACTTGGACCCCAAGGGAAGGTGGAGGGACAATGCTCGAAAATCACAGAAAGCAGTGGGGTGTTAGTGAATTGCTACCAAAACTGCCCTAAGCACCCTGGAAAAATCAATAATGAGGCAACCAATTGAAAAAAAGTTATCCCTTGAGTAGAATGAACAGAATCGGGAAGTTCTGCTCCTCCAATTTTAGATATTTTCAATTTTCACCCAGTGCATGGAGAGGCGGTCAAGAGAGAGGGCCTTCTCATGGGTCTATTCCTGGGCCTGGCCATAGTGGCTATTTACAGGTCCCAGCAGCGGGCCATAGATGGGGTTCATTGTTCCTGACTGTTTGGCCCTCTTTCGGGGTTACATCCTCACTTGGATGCCCCTGGGGAAGGAGCATGGTGTGTTCACCGACATGATAGAGTCATTTAGAGACCAGTTGAAACTGCAGTGGCTAGGGTATATCATCATCCCGGATGATGCTATTTTAATTTAGTAAGTTTCTGTTTGACTGTTAATCTGTATTTTTTTTGATACAGTGCCCCAGCTGTTTAGCTATTTTTTGACTTTCTTTTTACAAGAGTAGAGGGATCTTTACTCTGTTCAATCCACACTGTCCTTGTCCTGGAAGTGTTTATTAGGAGAGTGTTGGGTAGCTTTACTTTTAGTTTAAAAGAGCAGAGCAAGCTTTACTGTTTATCTAACCAAGTGCTGTCCCTGTCCCTGAGTGTTTTATGGGGATAGTCAAGACAGACCTTTACTCAATCTGATCCTGTACTGTACCTGTCTTGGGAATAGCGTACAGGAAGCATTATTTTCAGTTTAAAAGTGTAGAGGCAGTTTTACTCTGAATCTAACCCTGAGCTGTTCCAGGCCTGAACGTATTTGATAGGGAGGGTGCAGAGGAAGCTTTATTTTCAGTTCAAAACAATGAAGGAAATTTTACTCAGCTTCTAACCTTGTGCTATCTCTATCCTGGGAATGTTGATAGGGACAATATTGAGGGTCATTTATTTCATATTTAAAAGAGTAGATTATTTCAAATCAATTTGTTCAAAGATGTTATGGCACATCCCACAGTCCAAAAAATGTGCAGGTTAGATGAATTGGCCATGCTAAATTGCCCGTAGTGATAGGTGCAGGGGTAAATGTAGGGGAATGGGTTTGGGTGGGTGTGCTTCGGCGGGTTGGTATGGACTTTTTGGCCCGAAGGGCCTGTTTCCACACTGTAAGTAATCTAATCTAATCACAGCAGGAGATAAGACTTAATCCCAGGCCTCCTGGCTCAAAGGAGGGGACACTATACCGCTTCACAAGAGCCCTCTTTGGTGTGTGAAAGGTGAAAATAATCCACTGTGTCACAAGACAGCTCTAAGTTTAATGCCTGCATTCTAGACCATTAGGATTCATCCAGGCACTCCAATTAAAGGCTACTCCTCTCTCTGATATTTGCCAAATAGGCTAGATGTGAGAAAATGTGGGAAGGAGCAACCTGGGATTGGAAGAGCATTGAGAAGGTGAGTGGGCAGTGAACTGGCTGCTAGGCTGGAGGAGGAGAGGCCAGAAGCTGCAGGGACAGGAAAGAAGCTGGGTAGAAACAAAGCTGTGCGGCCCAGTTGGAGGCAAGAGAATTGGTAAGGATGCAGAGTCTCAGTGGCGTGAAACTGCTGGACTGCAGTGAGTGAGCTTGGTGAAAGTGAGGGGCTAAAAAGAGGAGGATGGGCCAAAAGGGAAGTAAGGAACTGGAAAAAAGGAGTGGGGATATCTAAAATGAAGACAGGGTCTGCAATGGAGACAGAGCAGTTTTAAATCTTTCAACAATGGAACACTCAGGTAACTGTGAAGCAGGACAACTTTAAGTCACTGACGTTCTGAATTCCTTATAAATAAATGTGGCGTCTCAAACCTAAGACTGCAGATGTTCAGGAGCTACTATGAAAGGAAAAAGAAAGAATAGTATGACAATGAACAGGGTCAATTCCATAATTTATTACAGAATAGTTTTATATCATGAAGATTTGCATTCATGTGTTATGACATCTTAAAGAATCTTACATCTGTGAACTACTTGAGGTGCAATGACTGTTACAATCAACATGCAATTGTCCAGCTGCGATTGAATCAGTCTGTAGAAAATGTATTTAGATAATGACTCTTGGGTCCCTAGAAGTGTGTGATAATTTTGTTTTCTTTAAGGAAAGCATTTGCTGCTAACTCATGCCTGTTATTTTTAAATACCCAACTAAAAAATCAATGCTTTTTGTGTGTTGTGGCTTTAAGTTTAATGGAGCAATGGTGATTATTGGGAATATTGATAAATTCTTCTGATTGTGTTTCTGTGACTTCAAATATTCCATATGTCTACATAAATACAGAAGATAATGTTACTTTATGAATGCATCATCTAATGAAGACAACAGTTATAATGGAAAAGGAGGCCTTGTAAATCAAAATGTAGCCCCCAGAAATCATACGCAGTCTTGCAAATCTCAAGAGGAGCCCACAGAAGAAAATATATTTTGACCCCTTGTTGGGAGGGATCCCAATTCTTATCAGCCTTGGACTAAGTTGCTTGCTAGATTATTTCAGACGGCCAGCATGGAAATGTTAGCGATATTGCTGGGAGTCATGTTCATGCCAGATGAGATAAGGATGCTATGAGTGAACCAGATGTTTATATTTAATTGAATTTAAATTCCAATAGCCGATCCCTAGTTTCCAGAACATCAGGCTGAACTCTCAGACCTTCTTCCTTGATGAGGGGGGAGATAGTTTTAGGGACACTTCTGCTCTTTTCCAATAAGATTGAGTAATTCTCTGTAGAATTTGGAAATGTGAAAAACTGATATTGCTACAATGTTCCAACATCTTGGCCAAAATTCTGATGGAGGCAGTGGGAAGTAGAAGTCACTGGTGATGGATCATACCACAGTCAGTCTACCTCTAATGTGCTTTACAATGTTGGAACTCACCGGTCTGTCTTTCCTTTCTTTCCTGCGTGGTAATACTGGCGGTGTTCCTCCAATGTCCTTGGCCAAGTGACTCGTCCAATTGCTGGGATCTGCCAAAGCAGAAATCACAGAAGTGAAACTTGTGTCGCTCAAATCCAGAAACCTAGAGGTCTCTCAGTATTAAGTTGAGTAAACCTGCCAGTATCATTGAAGCATGGATTGTCCTCAGATACACCCCAACATTACAGCTGGGCTGGCACTGAGCAGAGGGTGCTATATCTGGCTTCTTCTTTTGGTTATGGAAGTTTGCATTCTCATCTCCCCCCAAGTCGGATAAAGGGGTTCAAGTTTCACTCACATTCTTCAACACTTCCATTAATTGTGAAGGATTTGGGCAATTCAGAAAATCTGAAGGGTTCGCTAATACTTAGTCTCACTTTGTAACAATTATTCATCTTCCACCCCTTAATTAATTGTAACTTATCATAGGTCAGCTGTTTATCTGCTAATACAGACCAAGTCCTGTTCCTTTCTTGTTCATTGGCTCCTAATCAAGCAATAACTTGATTCTCAAATTCTCATCTTTGCTTACAAATAACCCATGGGTCTATCTCTTTCTAGCTCTTCAAACTCACCCTGCTCCACAACCCTCCATGATATCTGTGTTCCTTTCATTCTGATCTCTTTCTCATCCCTGATTTTCATCATTCACAGCCTTGAGCTCTGGAGTTGCCTCCCTAAACTTCTCTACACTAATATCCTTTCCTCCTCCTTTAATACACTACTTAAAACCTACCTCTCTGACCAAAGGTTTGACCACTTGTCTTAATACCTTTAGATCACTTGCCAATTTAAATCTCCCATTTTCATCCCAACCTTCATGTTTTTGGCCTCCTTTACCGTTCATATTAAACTCAATGGAACAGCACCACATCTTTTGATTAAGCACTCCAGAGCCTTGCAGACTCAACATCAAGCTCCAATTTATTGGTGATAGTTCTGCTTTTCTCATTTACACCTCCTCTAGGTGCAAATATCGTTTGTTTATTTGTCACATCTTCAACTTCTAGTCTCCTTTTAGTAATGTTCAAATTGAAGCCTTTACTGATTTTATTTATAACATCTCAGAGAGTCCCTGCAGTGCAGAAGAAGACCATTTGGCCCATCAGGTCTGCAACAACCCTCTGAAGAGCATCCCAACCAGAACCTACCCTATTTCTGGCATGGCTAAAATGCCCCTGGATAGTATGGGGCATTTTAGCATGTCCAATCCAATTAACCTGCACATCTCTGGACAGTATGGTGCATTTAGCATGTCCAATTCAATTAACCTGCACATCCATTGATTGTAGGAGGAAACCAGAGCATTCTGCATAAACCCACACATACACCGGGAGAACATGCAAATTCAACGCAGGCAGACACACAAGGCTGGAATTGAACCCAGGTCTCTGGCATGGTGAGGCAGCAGTGCTAACCACTGAGCCACCATGCCACCTATGTGGCTTCATATCAGTTTTGTTTGAATTTACACTGTTGTGACAAGACAGGGGTTGCTTTCCTATGTTAAAGGCACTGTATTAATGTATGTTTTTAGCATTTTAATGGAAATCCTTTTCACTCAAAATACCTGAACCACTGCTGTTGACAGCAGAATGGATTGGGCTCTTGGAGCCTCCGGGAGAGGGTTGTTTGGGAGCTTTGGCTGCCGATGGGCCACTGGAGCACCGGACCAGCGTGATTGGCAGGCGCTGGCAATGTGGGTGATGGTCCACTGTCTTCATCTTCTCTTCGTCAGGAATGCTGTCCTCAGAACTGCTCCGGAACTTTGGCTGTGAGTGGGAATAAAAAAGGGAAATGCTTCAAATCATTGGGATCAGGTACAGGTCAAAATGTGACTCTCTCTACTCAGATGTTCCATGGGGGGATGTCAGCAAAGGACAAAAGACTGTTTGAGAGATCAGAAATGGTCTCAGCCTCCTTCTCCTTACAGTACCATGTTCTAATTGGGCATTGACGATCATGGAATTCCATTGGATTCACCCATGCATATGGGGAAAGGATTGCAGTAGTTCACTGTTGCCTTTTGCAGTATGGTTGACCAGGAAACTCTGCCGCTCTTTCTGCTTGCATATTGGAATTTTATAGGCTTGACTATATTAGATTACTTACTGTGTAGAAGCAGGCCCTTCGGCCCAACAAGTCCACACCGACCCTCCGAAGAGGAACTCACACAGACCCATTCCCCTACATTTACCCCTTCACCTAACACTACGGCAATTTAGCATGGCCAATTCACCTAACCTGGGAGGAAATTGGAACACCCAGAGGAAACCTACACAGACACGGGGAGAATGTGCAAACTCCACACAGTCAGTTGCCTAAGGCGGGAATTAAACCCGGGTCTCTGGCACTGTGAGGCAGCAGTGCTAACCACTGTGCCGCCCATAATCAACCAACTTCCTTGGCAATCAAATCTGAAAGTAAGACTTGAACCCAGAGTTTCTGCCCCATTTTTGCAACCCACTGCCCCAGAAGACCCTACTCAGAAATGGAATAACCTGGTAAGTAAGCCCCCTTCAAATCATTAGAATCATTCTTACAAAGGTAGCCCAAGAATAGCTGGACAGTGAGAGTGGCAGTCTCAGTCTGGAGTCAGAAAATCGTGAGTTCAAAACCCAAAGACGTAAGCACATGATGTAAACTGACTGTGTCTATGTAACTCAAGAGTTCTGAACTGTCAAAGCTGTTGTCTTTCCCATGAGACAACACCCTATCTGCACTCAGATGCATGTGAAAGAGACAATGGCACTGTCTTAAACAGGCAGGGCATTCTCTCTGGTATCCTGCCAAACAATTATTCCTGAACCAACATCACCAAAAGCAGTCCACATTGCTGTTTACTGGCTCTTGTATACAAATTGATTGTCAAATTTCCTACATTACAATTGCACTTCAAAACTACTTCATTGGCAGAAGAGCACTTTGAGAAGTCGCTGAGTTGCACAAGGCATTATGTAAATGGGAATTGCACTGATGTGCTGTTGTACTGGATCATTTACCCCACACTACATCCAGGATGGGATTTGGGGGTGAGGATGTATACAATAACCACGATCCTCACCTAGAGACCACTGCTTTGCATGTACTGGTGATGAGCTAAATCTTGGTTCTGGATGGTTGCATCTTGGGAACTCGGTCTGACCTAGAAGAGGCAGTTCAGCTCTAAAAACATCTCCATGGGTGCATGGTCCAAAAAGGGGCCTACATCCCAAGATGTTTCTAATACAGTCTACACATGACAATCAGAATGCCAACCACATTGGGGAGGCACGGTGGCTAGCACTGCTGCCTCACAGCGCCAGAGACCCGGGTTCAATTCCCTCCTCAGGCGACTGACTGTGTGGAGTTTGCACGTTCTCCCCATGTCTGTGTGGGTTTCCTCCCACAGTCCAAAGATGTGCAGGTCAGGTGAATTGGCCATGCTAAATTACCCGTAATGTTAGGGTAGGGGTATGGGTGGGTTGCGTTTCGGCGGGTCGGTGTGGACTTGTTGGGCCGAAGGGCCTGTTTCCACACTGTAATGTAATGTAATGTAATGTAATCTAATCTAATCTAATCACATGTCAAAAGTAAAGGAATAGGAAGAGTTTGGAGGGGTATGGGCCAGGCGCTGGCAGGTGGGACTAGATTGGGTTGGGATATCTGGTCGGCATGGACAGGTTGGACCAAAGGGTCTGTTTCCAAGCTGTACATCTATATGACTCTATGATTCTATGAATGAAAACAGAGTAGTGATCATTCCTTTTGGTCACACTGAACAATTAATGGTGCAGGAGGAGAATGGAACAAGAGAGCATAATCTTAAAATTTAGAGCTCGACTGTTCAGGGGTGATGGTAGGAAGCAGTTCTTCACAACAGGATGGTGGAAGTTTGGAACCCAGAAGGTTGAGGCTTGGGATTGAATTGAAAATTTTAAAACTAGATCCCACTGTATATTAATGCTTCTAAATGTTCTGCCATTCACTTCCCCCCGCATTACAAAATATGTCACCTTGCATTTGTCCAGATTAAATTCCATTTGCCAATTCTCCACCCAAGTCCTCCGCTGAGCCTCCTGACCATCCACAGCTCCCCAACCTATGTCGTCAGCAAGCTTACCCATCATACCATCTACATTCTCTTCCAGAAGATTTATATATATTTCAAACAACAGGGGTTGCCAATTTTTATACTCTGTGCCCTGACCAAAGAAGGCAAGCTGACTATACACCACCTTGATCATCTTATCCACTTGCTTTGTCACTTTTGGAGAATTGTAGACCTGTAATACTAGATCTCTCTACATGTTAATGCTTCTCAAGGAGTTCCAGCACTGCTCTGTGTGGAATACCAATTAGTCACAGATCTCCTATCAGAAAAACATCCTCGCATTGCTGCTCTGTCTCTTATGACCAAGCCAGCTATATCCATCTTATCAGCTCCTCACAGATTGCATAACAACCTCACCTTCTGCCTTGAGGGATCTTGCCAAAGGCCTTGCTAAAGTCCATGTGGACAAAGTTGACCACTCTGTCCTCAATCATCTTTGTCACTTCCTCAAAAAACTGAATCACATTTGTGAGGTATGACCTCACAAAGCCATGCTATCTGTCATTAATACATACATAAATAAAAAAATCGCGTCCCTAAAAGTCTCCAGCAATTTCTCCACTACTGACTTAAGGCAAACCAGCCTGTAAATTCCCAGATTATCCCAGTTGTCCTTCTTAAACAAATGACTGTTTCTTAAACAATATTGACTGTTCTCTAGTCTTCTGGCACCTCTCCTGTGATTAAAGAGGACACAGATTTCATACAAGGCAATTTTCACACCTGCCCCTTTCAGTATTCTGGGGTAGATCCCATCAGATCCTGGGGATTTGTCTACCTTAATACTTTTCAACACACCCAACAGGTTTTTTATATCAACATGCCTTAGAATATCAACATATCCCACTCTGGATTCACCACCTACCATTTCCTTCTCCTTTGTGAATGCCAATGCAAAGTATTCATTAATCACTTCCTCCGCCTCCACACATAAATTCCCTACTTTGTTCTTGAATGGATCTACCCTTTCCCTAGCTATCCTTTTGCTCTTTATGGACACAAAAAGCTTTGGGATTTTCTTTAATTCTGTTTGCCAAGGTAATTTGTTGGCCCTTTCAGCCCTCCTAACTCCTTGTTTAAGTTCTTTTCTGCTTTCTTTGTATTGTTTGAGGGCTCTGCCTGTCTTCAGTTTCCAAAATCTTACACAAGCTACCTTTTCCTTTCTGATTAAACTCTCAATTTCTCTTGTCATCCAAAGTTCCCAAATCTTGCCATCCTTATCCTTCACTTTCACAAGAACGCGCTAGTCCTGAACTCTAACTGTCCTTTGAAAGATTTCTACATGAAAGATATGAATTTACCCCCAGCCCCAGTTGTCTCCCTCAATCTATATTTTTTAGTTCCTGCCTAATATTGTCATAGTTATCTTTCTCCCGGTCTAGTATTTTCACCCAAGGATTGCTCTTATCTTTATCCATAAGAAACTTAAAATGACAATAGACAATAGACAATAGGTGCAGGAGTAGGCCAATCAGCCCTTCGAGCCTGCACCGCCATTCAATATAATCATGGCTGATCATTCCTAATCAGTATCCTTTTCCTGCCTTATCTCCATAACCCTTGATTCCACTATCTTTGAGAGCTCTATCCAACTCTTTCTTAAATGAATCCAGAAACTGGGCCTCCACTGCCCTCTGGGGCAGAGCATTCCACACAGCCACCACTCTCTGGGTAAAGA
>NC_057750.1:11408862-11473618 GCF_004010195.1 Chiloscyllium plagiosum | reverse complement strand
AGATTAGTCAAGTATGATTTCCCCTTCATAAATCCATGCTGACTCTGACCTGTCCTGTTACTACTATCCAGATGTGTCGTAATTTCATCCTTTATAATAGACTCCAGCATCTTTCGCACCACTGAGGTCAGACTAACTGGTCTATAATTACCTGCTTTCTCTCGCTCACCTTTCTTAAAAAGTGGTATAACATTTGCCACCCTCCAATCCTCAGGAACCGACCCCGAATCTATTGAACTCTGGAAAATAATCACCAACGCATCCACGATTTCCCGAGCCACCTCCTTCAGTACCCTGGGATGCAGACCATCAGGCCATCAGGCCCCGGAGACTTATCAACCTTCAGACCTAACAGTTTCTCCAACACCAAATCCTGGCAAATATAAATTCGCTTAAGTTCAGGTCCTTCAGCCACTGTTACCTCAGGGAGATTGCTTGTGTCTTCCCAAGTGAACACAGATCTGAAGTACCCATTTTTTTGCCTTGCACATACCTAAAAAATGTACAGAATTAAGGTCACTATTTTTTAAGGGAGATTTAAACAATCCTTGGATAAGCACATGGATGATGATGAGATAGTGTAGGGGGATGAGCTTAGATTAGTTCACAGGTCAGCACAACATCGAGGGCCGAAGGGCCTGTTCTGCGCTGTATTGTTCAATGTTCTATGTTCCTGAAATGCTGTGATTTTTCTATTCAGGGATTTTCATTCTCTCCGAGAAAGAGAACATTTTACCTATATTTCTTAGCATAACTTGCAATATGGTAGCAGCCAGTCAGGTCTAAATCAGTTGACACAGCCTCCCACCTTCTTCCTGACAGCATTAAGCTGGCTACATTGGGTGATTCATCGGTGAATGAATGGTAGATCACCAGACAGTGTAAAATATTTTATTGAGTTTCCAAATAGTCTTGAACATTCTAACAGTTAAACTGCAAAGGCAGTTTTCCATTTATATCTAACACTACACATTGGAATTTACAATTAATCTTCATTTTAAATGCTCAGTTCTGAATTTTTCCCAAAAGTTCTTCACCCTTCCAACCGTTCTTGTCCCCCAACACTGCCTCATATTTAGCTCCCGAAGGGATTTGGAGAGAACCAAGTGTCACTCACCTTGGGGGGTAATGGTGGAGGGATATCATCCTGTAGCGTCCCCATCAGCCTGCATAGATCAGCAAAAAAGATTAAACTCAAAAAAATACACGCACACACCCACTCATGCACCACAGCGCTGACATAGTGATGTGTCACACAGGCCCAGACATCAGTCACATCCACAAGGACAGCTTAGGCAAGATTGATGGATTTCTCATGAGATTTTAGAGAAAGATGTTAAACTTAGCCTTTACAGGGAGATTGAGAGGGTACATTTTCCATTGTGTGTTGGATCCTGACCTCAGGAACAAATGGACGTTCTGACCCTGCACAGAGCCAGCAGCAGTCACACAAATCAATGTTTCCTGAACTGGTTGAATAGTGGCTAGAGGTCACACTCTGTTTCTTAAAAAGCTGGATCACCAACAGGAAGCTATTCCATCATACAAAAGGACCTTCAGCTTGGTAAGTGCAAGGGTATAGCCATCTTAAGGTGCCCTCTGAATTTAAGAATGGCACCACCTGTTGGTTCAGCATCGGGGACTTCACAAAAAAAGATGTGCAGCCCACAGCTGTAGCTGTGTAAGCAGGGTGAGTGGGCTGTTGACTGTCAAGTCACACTGAAGCACACCTAGTTTGTAACTGGGGTGCAGCTTCCAAGCAGTTTTGCATCTCCTGATGCTGTGGGCTCCAGTCAACCTCTTGATCATTGATTTTCTAATTAATTTAGCCAGATACCGGTTACTTCAGCAGGTGACCATTGCACATCCAATCTACATTTTCTGTAAATGGGCTTGTCCAGGAGTGGGGTACAAATGGTACTAGGAAACCAGTAGGCAGTGCACAATTACAAACCAACTGGTGCCAGTTCCCATTTCCCATTGATCTTTGAAACTCCTTACCAACAGACATACAGGCTAAGACTAATGGAGGGAGAGAGATAGATACAGAAAAAAGCAGATTGGGACACACGTACACACCGAGACCTGACTAGAAGAGCCTCACAGAGATAACTCCACCCACAAGAAAGATGGATGCAGTGAGATGTACTTGAATTAAGAGAAGAATGTATTCAGTGTAGAAGGGGTGTCAGAAAAGGCCACATCCAGAATTCAGGGCATGTGCCCAAAGCTGCTCCTGGCAGGGAATGACATTGCTCCTGGAGCCAAATCCACAGCCTCTTCACTTCAAGTTAGCTTCCTGCTCTTGGCATCACCCCATTGGCAACACAGACCTTTAGTCTTACCCTCTGGACTTGACCATTTCACAGGCTAGACTTAGGTCAAGAATTGTGGCGTCCAGATAGTCAACTGGTGGTAAATTTCAGAAGAGATGAGCAAGGAAAGCAACACAAACATCTGAATGTTTAATGATTATTGTAGCAACTGGGGAAATGGTGAATGCTCCAGGTCAGCCAGCAAGGCCACTATACAACCTACGTCCAACATCAGAGAGCATTGGAGAGTCAATTTTCAGCCTGGAGTTCTTAATGTTTAAAACTGATTAGGGATTGTCAAAATTGTGATATCCCTAGCAGAGGTTGCTCGAGCTAAGACATTTACAGTTGGCATTTCCAAAACAGATACCCCCAGTCTCCACTGTCAGAATTTGATTTGCCTTATTTGAATGGGGAAGGTGATCAGTTAATGACTCTGCCATGGACACCAGACTCTTTGACATTGGAGCTTCCACTTACACAGCAACATCATCATAATCATCATCTGAATCCGATTGCTTCTCCCTGCAGACAAACAGAATCAGCCATGAGTTTTATTTGCTTATTTCTGTCACATAGGATTCCCCTTCCCCTGTCTATAGTCATCAGTGCCCTTTCCAACACCAGCAACACACAGGCATATATGGACATACAGGTAAACATGCACATTTAGAAACACAAATATACAAGTAATGTGAACATGTCAATATACATGTGAACAGGCATACAAACCTTTGTATGCACATAACACAAGCATGACCATGCACACATGAATTTATACATAGTTATAAACATAAATATCCATATAAAGGTACACAGAGTAGACACATGTATACAAACAGATGAACAGACAGTCACAAATAAGCTCATGCACACACTTTTTTTTAATCATTCGATGAGGGCATCACTGGCCAAGCCAGCATCTATTGCCCATCCCTAACTACCCAGAGGGCAGTTAAGAGCCAGACCGGGTAAGGATGGCAGTTTCCTTCCCTGAAGGACATTAGTGAATCAGATGTGTTTTTCTAACAATTGACATTGGATTCACAATTATCATTAGACTCTTACTTCTAGATTTTACAGATTTTAAATTACACCATCTGCAATGGCAGGATTCAAACCCAATTCCCCAGAATGTTACCGGAGTCTCTGGATTAACAGCCGAGCGATAATACCACAAGGCCATTGCCTCCCCATGCTCATACACATAAATACACATGTTCCATGTTCACACAGACACAAACATGCACATCCAGTCATTTCTTTGAATGGCTCGTAGCCATGCTGAAGATGGTTGACTCACCTGTCCTTCCTCCCAGAAACAGACACACTTTGTGAGGACATTGAATTCTGGTCCACAGATTGATCCTAGATGAAAAGAATAAATTCAGCAAAGAGTCATCATCTGATTCTACAATACTTTGTCCCTGACTCGACTGCCTCAGTTACTAGTGGAAGGACATCTGAACCAGTACCCATGATTGTGTCACAGTCAGACTGTGAGTCAAGGCAACCAATCAATTTAGATACAACAGGGAAAAAAACAGACTATGTGGAATCAAAAAGAGGGATGGATAATTATCTAAAATCATATTGCACTGTGTGGGGTCAGATAGGGTCAATCTGGACTGTGAGGCCAATACCAATGTCACTCACCCTTGGTATAAGGAGGACCTCCTCCCCCTTTCAAACCTGCTTCCCTTTTGAGCTGTACAAGGGACATAACACATACTAGAACAATCTGGGGTAGCACATAAGCAAGTCAATCATGGCTCAATGTTTAGTACTTGTACCTCCACATCAGATATTGCTTCAGGAACCTGACTATAAACCCCAGGTGGCAGTACTGAGAGACTGCCACGCTGTTGGAGGTAGTGTCTTTCCAAAGAGAAGCCAAACTGAGACCATGTCATAGAGATTTACAGCATGGAAACAGATCCTTTGGTCCAACCTGTCGACGTCTGCCCTCCCAGAAGGAGGTGAACAATTCCACAGTGCTGTTTTTAAGTGGAGCAGGCGAGTTGCTCCAATGACCTGGGAAAATATTTGTATCCCAATCAAAAACAGCCAGTTTCATATTTGGTGTTTGTGGGATCTTGCTATGAATAAATTGGCCCTTGCATTTTCCATATTACAACAGTTCAGGAATGCTTTGTTTAGCTGTAAGGCATACTGGGACCTCCTAACCTGCAAGGCACTATACAAATACAAGTTCCTGCTTTCTATGAATCCTTCATTGCTCCATTCACAGTAACTGTTCCTTTTGCTGAGTGCACCACTTTGTGGAGTCAGAGGTAGAGAAGAATTTCTGCTGGGTGACTCCAAGTTGACCAAAGTAATGTCACTGAAGGCCTCACCTTATTCTGCCAGGATTCTTCCCTCTGTATGGCTTGTTCAAACTGAATCTTGTGAACTGCAAAAATATTGTCAGGTTGTCAGAAACCAACAAATCCATAATGGCCAGTCATGCTACATTATGCTGACGTCCTTCACTAACATTGCTGAGCTTTGCAGCAGCTGCCATTGAAACCTGGTCAAAGTTTTAGATGTCTACCTTGGCGACAAGCTCAAAAACATTGCCACACTTTAAACTGCTATTTAAACTAACGCCCCACAATTAGTCTGATTTCAAATGCCATAAGTATGTGAGAGTTTTTTTTTGAAAATGCTGGCATGGGCATGATGAATGAGGTCAGCTTTTATTGCTCATCCCTAATTGCGCATGACCTGAGTGACTTGCTCAGCTATTTTAGAGGGCAGTCAAGAAACAATCATGTTACTGTGATCTGGAATCTCAAATTTAGCAGGAAAGGAGGCAGATATCCTTCCCTGAAGGATGTTAGATAGGCATTTTTAAAAATCCTGGAACTTTAATATTTTGCTTTTATTCCAGATTTATCAATCAACTGAATTTAAATTTCCTCAGCTACAACATGGGTTTGAACCCATATCTCAAATTAATTAGTGCAGGCCTCTGGATGACTAGACCAGTAACATTGATTTCCTGCTGGTTCTCCATTTGCCCCATGCAGAATATACCCTCTTATTTTCCATTACGATTCACCAGTTTGATAATGAAGTGTTCATTGACAGAGTCAGTCCCTTTTTTGGTTTTCAGGAGTTTGTCCAAAGGGGTACAGTTAGAAATTAACCAGATGGAACCACATAGCTTCCCAGTTTGGGGTATTCGCCCAGCCCAAACTAGGGCCATCTATTTAAGCAGTGAAAAGTTTAATGTGTTGAAATTTGCTCTTGCCACCTACAACCCCACATTGCAGATAATCATCAATTTTTCTATTAAAGGGAGTTTAGTGAATTGACTCTAGACAGCTGAGCTGGAGGTTTCAGATCATTCTTCTATCTAATTATACAGTCAGAACACAGGAGGTCATCATTCAGCCCATAACATCTGTTCCACTTCTCCGAAAGTGATAGCCAATTGGTGCACTTGTTCCAGAATACCTTAGATATGTTTCCTTTTCAAATATTTATCTAATTTCCTTTTGAAAGGAATTATTGAACCTGCTTCCACTGCCCTCTAAGGCAGCACATTCCAGATCATCATAACTCAGCACGTTTAAAAAAACGTCTTCAATTTTTTTTTGCCAGTGATTTAAAATACTCTAGTTCCTGACCTCTTTTTCTTGCCAGAGGAAACAATTCTCTTCAAATTGTTCAGAAGATAAAATATCTCACAGTTTCACATCACATGGAACAATCCTGAACTGAAGTCCACAAACCACTTTATCACCTTGTGTTTTTTTCTTAATTAACAACACAAATTGGGTGAAGGAAGCTTTTGATCAGGATTCAGTACAACCTCCCACCATGATAAATGTTTATTCTGCCCTTGCACTGCAGTAATCCCACCACTATCCCACTACCATGTGGAAATTATGGTTTGAGAACAGACCGATCCACTCCTTGTCTACCTTAGTCCCACTACCCTATAAGGATCAGCAAGAGAGCTGTTACGAGTTCTCTTGGGGGCAGAAGTGGAAGGCTTGCTAGAGGAAAGTGCCCTTTATTTATGGCTATATTCCAACCCTGTGGGCCTTAGCATTTTAGATGTGCATTCAGGGCAGGAATTTCCATAAGGCCTCTGCAGTGGTAGGAGTCAGACTTCAAGTCCCCCCACCCCAAACCCCCACCCCATAGAAAATAAGTGAGTTCCAATCAATAGTATTACAAACAACATACTGCATGGAAACAGGCCATTTGACCCAACGGATCTATGATGTTTTTGTTCCATACCATCCTCCTCCCACCCCTTCATCTAACCACATCAACATACCCTTCGATCACTTTCTTTTCACAGCTGCTGTCCAGAACATGGAAATAAAAGTGCACATAGTTGCGGCAGTTCAGATTCTCTAAGTGAACTTTAGCATATACATAATGCGCATTTTTTTTTACTGAACTAAACTGCTAACTAGGACTGAGCAGAGAACTGATATTCTGGTGAATCAATTTTCATGGAAGACTGAGACTTACACTTTATTTCTGAGCTTGTTCTTTCTGCTTTTGAATGCCGATTAGTTGAGTGAATCCTACGTGGGACAGCAGGAGGCGGCTATGGAGAGTGAAAGGATCAGAGTGTGAACTGATGCATATATCTCATTTGCTTCATCAGATACTCATTACTGATAGATACAGAGTATAGCCCGCCATGTACTGCCTCAAAAGTTCTCAAGATAGATACTCTCCCATTCTTGCAGAAAAACAGAGGACTGAAGTGAATTCCCTGTCTTATTGCTAACAACGATTCAGGGTTACAAGTGCAACAAGACAGGAAGCATTATTAACTAGACTTGAGTGGACATAGCTCTAGGGGATGTGTCAGAGAATGGGGCTAGCAACAGTTGGCAAATATAGGCAGACTGTGTCAAGGTTGTTCACTGTAAACTGCCTTGACCCATTTCAATTGGAGTGAAGCCTGAGCTTTTTTTCCCCAATCCCAAGAGAAAGAAAAACAGTAAAACTGGCAAATGAAACATATTAGACTTATTTAACTCATATACTTCAAAATGGGGGACCAGTACATTTCTTTTCAAGTATTACTGGATCATTACTGGATTTTCCCATGAGGCCTGCACTTGCAATCCCAAGCAATAAAAAGATCTGCACATCTTCCAGTTTTAGTAGTGGGTCAGAGGCCTGCATATCACCCAAACCCAATTCAAGCAAGGCCTGCACTTTCTATCATCCCAGCAAGAATGAGGCTTGAATTTCCCCCAATCCCAGTAGAAGGAAGAAGCCTATATGTTTTTTGTGACCCAAAAAGGAGGCCTAAGTGTCCCACTTTACAGTAGGTGGGCAAGTTTCTGTTCTAATCCTTTTGGCCCAACATTTAGCCAAGTTAATGCTCCCCCACCTTGGTCCCCAGCAGTAGGGGAATGTAATGTAGAGGTACTCACAGTGTAACGTACCTCAAGGTCATCTTCATCCAACTCTTGGAGGCTGGTGTGTTTCTCTGGATTCCGCAGCTTGTCAATTAGTTCATGAACCAGGACCCGACTGAGGCCAGGCTGTGCCACAAACTGGTGCTAAAGGAGAGCAAGTGAAACCGAGTCAGAGTAGGGAGAAGGACAGAGAGAGTGTGATGGTGAAAGAAAGAGGTAGAAAAGCAAACAAAGTGGAGGTGAAAGAGGAGTGGGAGGTACGGGAAATGGAGTGAATTAAAGAGCAAGGAAGAGATTGGGAGCTTGAAAGAGAGACATGCAAGTTTGGAAATTTCAAAATTGAATTTTAAATTTATCCAACAGCCTTTTGAAAGTTGCCATTAAATCAGCTTTCACTATTCTTTCAATCAGTGTATTCCAGATTAAAAAAACATGTGGTGTAAAATAAACTGTAATCTCCCCTCCTCGTTTTTTTCCAAATATCTTAAATATGTATTGTCACCCAGTTTCTGATTGATCTATCAGTGGAAAGAGTTTCTTAATCCATTTGTCAAAAGCCTTCTTAATTTTAAATATTTCTATAAATCCTCCATTCATCTTTGTTCGAAAGAGATGAATTTTGATTTTCCTCATCTTTCTACATCACTGAAAAAGTCCTTAATCCCCAAGGTCATTCTGATAAATTTCCTTTATTTGTCATCAGTTTGCCAAACTCTTTGGAAATCTGTAGTGGACTGCATATAGAGACAACAATATTTGTGGCCAGAATAGAAATGATGAGTAAATTCTCCATCAGTTATGCTTGGAGATCACACTGTTATAAACAACTGGAATTGATCGTAGGCACAGGATTTCTATTATATAGCTATCTTCTACTCATTCTTGGTGAAATCACCCTACTTTTATCAGGAGTCTTTGCTGCAATTTTACTTGTAAGTTGTCTGTTGTAATTCATAGATTTTCTTTTGAAGAAATTTTCACATCTAGTAAAGACATGTAATATTCGTAACTTTAAACAAGGACAGTATTCAGCTTAGAAATTTCTGGAACTGCCTTTTGTTTTGAAATAAAAAGGACATTAAAAGGCTGCTAACATGGTTACCAAGGGTCAGGTGACATTTGAAATTGCTGCACAAACTGCCTCAAGTTTCTGATAGTTCCCAATTGAATGATATGGGTGGGAATATACCAAGATGAAACCCATTTGTGGAATTCACACCTGCTATCACTGGTGCACTAACTCAAAACTGAAAATCTACAGACTCTCAAAATTACTGTCTCTGGAAATATCTCCACAGAGGCTGGTATCCCATCACCAAGTCACCATTTATTGACATAGATCCAGCTCTCTCATAGCCAGCTCTCAGAGTGAACAGGATGTCTGATCCACCTGTTCTTTTTTTTTTGTCTGACTCCTATTCTTTTTTTTTTCTAACCCCCACACTACCACCTAACTGCGGTAGTGCTTATTTTTCCCCCTAGCACCCATGGTTTGTGTGCAGGTGTGAGACACACTGAAAGACACAAGGTGCATGAATCTTTATTCAAATTTCCACCACCAGGAAGAAAGGAAACACCCGAGTGGCAAGTGACAAGCAGTGCCCTTCACATCAAAGGGCAATGCTGTGTGATCAAACAGTGAAGTGGACAAAGGCAGCTGTTGGAGAACAAGGTATTTTCTGCCCAGTTTTGAATTGGGGACATTTTGCGCATAAGGCGAACGTGAAGACTACTACACCACAGGAACAAGACTCCTCCTGTTCTTCTCTGTCAACCAGGACTCCCTGATTGGACCAGATAAACAGCCCCAATCAGGGAACTCATATTCTCTGAAGGCTGCCTAGCTAACTTCATTGCAATCACTCCATCTCCTTCCTTTAAACTCAACAATGAGAGCTTGAGAAGCCAGTCAAATCGTAAGTCAGTCTGAATGGCCACCATCTTTTCTGCTTTCTATACTAATCAATCCTAATTTTAAATCATTGAGTGGACAACAGAAGTATTGATCGTGTGACTGAAATTGACTGCACATAAAAAATTTTATTCCCCCCAAGAACCAATGGAGGAAAACAATTAGCTTGTGAACAACTGCAAAGACAGCAGCAGAAAGTTTTCAAGTTTAGTCATTTTCACGTCCATCAGTACAGAAACCTGACTTCCCAGTAACTAGACCACAAGTAACTAACTTCTGGATATGCTGAAAATTCATCTAAATCAGGGAAATTCTGCAATTAATCCTGATATGTACTCTGGCTATTGAATCCATATTGATTAGCCTTCAGGAGTGAAAACCCTTTCTTCACACGGCCTCAAAAGTATGCTTTTCCTAAGACTAAGCCAAACATGTGAATTACAAACTACCTTTGGGTTTATGATTTGTAGAAGTGCATTACCTTTGTATGTTTTCTTTCATGTATTGCTGTGATTGCTGAGTGACAGAGTTAGCCTTTTGGGGCGAATTCATGAACAAAGAATCATCTTTATTTACACCCATGAAAGCTTCTGCTCATTATTCAAATTGACCACAAATGGGTTAAAAAAACATCTACATATCTTCATTTTTATAAACACACTTATTATAGCCAGTAGAGCAAGTCAGTCAGGAGGTCGGTACTCTCTCATCTTCTGTCCATCACAAGACTTTGTTGACAGTTAAACATACTGAAAGTTCAAAGTTCTTCCATGCCTATCATACTAAGTGAATAAATGGCCTAAAGTATTACTTGAGGGCATTCTGTGCTGCAATGGATCTTGGATTAGTTCCACCTGCACAGTGTTCTTTCACTACGCCAGCAAAAGGACAAGGATGGGGTTTACTGTCAAGGTGAAGGGATCAGAATGTGGCCAAGTGGTTGAAAGGTCAAAGGCCACCAACCGATACCAGCTAGGAATGTGCAGTTGTATGAGTATGTGAGCGTAGCCTAATGTTGCAACTCCACTCAGGCTCGTTCTTGGTTGTACTTACCGTTAGCATCTTGCTGGCAGCTGGCCTCTTTTTTGGATTCTTTGTTAATGTCAACTTGGCAAAATTGTGGAATGCCGCGCTCCTGAGGGGGAAGACAGTAAAGGTCACAACTTCTGTCTACCTTAATCAAAGGTCAAAATTTCACCCTCCCTACTCCTCACCCCAAACTCATTTGCCTGTATCAGCATTGGTGCTATGTAAACTTCCATTCATCCAATGGTGTCAACACACAGGTAGTTCTCCTATAACGCCATAGTTGCTTTCCAATGAAACCTTACTTAATAGAAAATCGCTTAACGTAAATAATGGCCTTATGGCAAAAGTGGGGTTGGGGCAGACCAGCAAACAAATCACTCACAATCGTTCAAACATCACCCAAAAGCCGAATGCAAACTATAGCACAGTCTGAAAGTTAAAATCATATTTATTAATGAAACAAAAGTAAATTTAACACAGTACATTTAAAAATGTAAGAAAGCTGCTCTGTGTACAGTACCTCTCACAGAAAGCTGCTCTGTTGTTAGCTGATATCGGCGCATGTGTAGAACAGCACGAAGGTTGGTGCTGACATTGCGCATGTGCAGAATGCACGGACACTGGCACATGTGCAGATCAGTGTGAAGATTTCGGCGCATTGGCACATGCGCAGAACGAAGCATGCAAACTGATGTCCGTTGGAATCGCGCTATTGCCAACAGAGGTAAGCATTCTCAAAAATACCATTCCCTAATTCTTCAGCGACATTATAGCCAAATCATGCTGCCGAAATGTGTGTTATCTCAGAACTATCTGTATCCTTTTATGTATTTCTCTCTACTCTGTTTATTAGGGTTTATCATGTATTTATAATGCCTATTGTTGGTATTCCCCACAACATCTTATCCATATTCAATCCAAGAAACCATTTCATAATTTTGAAGACCTGTATCAGCTCATTCACAATTTCTACTCCAGAGCTATCACAAACTCTCATCCCCATTGTCACTCAGTTGATTCTTCCAAGTATGACCCCTATTTCCATTCACTCAAGTCCAGTTAACATAGCTGGTGTACATTTACATCAGATATAGCTGTACCATGTCAAGCAGTATCAGACCTCATAGTACCCTCTGCCAAAACCAAGCACTAGACTAATAATTCTGGAGTTAAAGATAAACAAACACAACCTTGAAGCACTTCTTCCCTGTCCTTTTCTCTCTCACTCATTAATAACAAGTTAGCTCATGGATACAGTGATTGTAATGAGGTCGGCAATGGTGGACCTCACAGAATAGGAGTTCCCTGATTGGTGCTGTTAATCAGGTCCAATCAGGGTGTCCTGGCTGACAGATAAGAATGGGAGTGTCAGACATTCTGTTTATTCAAAGAGTTGGCTCTGAGGGAGCTAAATCAGTGTCAAGGACTCGCCATTTGTAAATAAAGGGTACTTGGTGACAGGATACCAGCCTCTATGGAGTTATTTCAGTGGCGACGAGAGAAAAGCATGGTCCTGAAGAAACACACTCGCAACAGTCGCCTTTGAGTTGGGGTAAGCATTTCTGGAATCACGCCGTTAGTTGGGAAGCTTGACTTGTTCGATCCTGCTATCAAAGACTGGGCCCAGTATGTGAAAAGAATGGGTTATTTTTTCTAGGTCAATGACATTGTGTCAGATGAAAAGCAATGAGTAATTCTCCCGGCAGCTTGTGGGCTCGCAGCCTTTTTGGTTATTAGGAGCCTAGCTTTCCCTGAGGCACCAAATACAAACCCCTTTCAAGAGTTGATGGATTTAGTGAAGGAAGATTATGACACCACGGGCGGCACGGTGGCACAGTGGTTAGCACTGCTGCCTCACAGCGCCTGAGACCCGGGTTCAATTCCCGCCTCAGGCGACTGACTGTGTGGAGTTTGCACATTCTCCCCGTGTCTGTGTGGGTTTCCTCCGGGTTCTCCGGTTTCCTCCCACAGTACAAAGATGTGCAGGTCAGGTGAATTGGCCATGCTAAATTGCCCGTAGTGTTAGGTAAGGGGTAAATGTAGGGGTAGGGTGGGTTGCGCTTCGGCAGGTCGGTGTGGACATGTTGGACCGAAGGGCCTGTTTCCACACTAAAATCTAACCAAGCCTCCTCTAATTTTAAAATTCTATCAGTTCTACTCAGCCATTCGAGAACCAGAGGAATCCACATCAGGATTTCTGACTAGAATAAGATGACTGGCAGAGGCATGTGACTTTGGTTTAATCCTTAATGAAATAATGAGACACCATTTGGTATGTGGAATTAATGATGCAACCATGCAAAAGCACCTACTAGCTGAGGCCCAATTGGACTACAACTGGTTTTATCATTGGAAAATGAGATAAGTGGAGCATACGAGTTGCATGGTATTCTGATAGAAGTGGACACCCTCACCAGTCTAACACCACTTAATGTAATTGTGTAGCCTCACATAGGACAAATCCTGAACAGAGGGACTCTAGGTCAGTCCACAACAAAACCCTAAAACAAAACTAAGCCTCAGCCAAATGATTAACATTTTCTTCAGGATCTGAGACAGCAAGTCATTGTAGTTGCTGCCAGTACGCGGATTCGGGACAATAAATGAGTCCCACTGGGCCTGAATTGAGTAAGAGAACTCATAAGCCTTTATCCCAGAGAGTGCACAGCTTGCAAAGTCCACCTACCTCTGGCTTGGAAACAGTTAAATTGCTTAGCAACATCCAACTTAGAACTAATCAAAATAAACATCCGGTTAAATGGGCATCCAGTTCTAATTGAGGTCAGTACCGACAATGCTGTTTCAGTAACTGCAGAATCAGTCTTGAACAAGATTTGTTCTGGACTCCAACCCATAAGTTTGCACAAGACATCGGTTAAACTGAAAACCTATACTGGGAAATCTTTACAGACTGAGAGTGCAACTTTGGTTCCGGTCTCCTATGAGAAGCAGCTGGTTCAGTTACCTATGATTGTTGTAAAAGGATTGGGCCCAAGATTGATAGGGAAAATTGGTTGAGAAAGATTCACATAGATTAGCTCAACACTATTTTGTTTAAAACTTGGCTGCCTGAGTGCAGTTCTAATTAAATACCCGGAAGTTTTTCAGGAAATTCAATAATCTCTTCAAGCCCTCTAACTCTCTCAGATAGCTAAGCCTCATCCAATTATGGCTGGTTGGCTATGCCCAACTTTCATTGCTCCAACACCGGCAACCTTTGCTGTTTAGGCTCTGGGCTCCAGAATTCCCTCAAGAGGCCTCACTGCCTCTCTAGCTCCTCCTCTTTCTTTTTAACATGCTCCTTTAAAACCTAGCTCTTTAACCAAACTAAAACAGGTCCATTATTCTCACTGACGTCACTCTCTCAAAGCATTGTACACAAGACTGAGCTCTGTTCACATGATTATGTGTGCTTCCTAAAGCACAAGCCAGCTATAGTGAGAAAGAACTCAAATCATAACAGAGAGAAAACTGGGAGTCATAGTTAAGCTAATGTATTAATAAAAACAAATCTTATCAGTTGACCTATGTAAAAACATGCTAATTTTAAAAATCAGAGTTAAACTCACCATTTTGCTTTATCCTTTAACTTGGGTGGCTGGTAACCACTTTTGGACATTAGAAAGAGCACTCTGGATAAAACAGAGAACATTAGTTACCATGTCCTGATAGATACAGAGAAAAAAAGACAGACAAAAATAGAAAGAAAGATAAATCCTGGAGAGAAAGACAGAAAGATAGACAGAGGAAAACATAGGCAAAGGTAGATGTGCCAGCAACAACAGGGAAAGACAAAGAACCAGAAAAGAACTCATGAGGGAGAGAGGAAGAGATAGAGAAGAAATAAAAGTAGAGAGACAAATAGAGAATCTCCACAAACCTAAGCTAGGCAGTCACCAATTCTCATCATTCTAGAGTTTAGGAATCTGGTACTATTGCTTGACTATTAATCCAGAAACTCAGCTAACATTCTGGGGACTCTGGTCACAGCAGATGGTAGAATTTGAAGTCAATAAATAAAAATATCTGGAACTAAAAATCTACTGATGACCATTGCTGATTGTCTGAAAACACTTAGTTCCACTGACTGTAACAAAATTTAATATCATGCAATGAATATAAAGCAGCTGATTTGTTATCATCCATCTTTTTAAATTGCCCAAAATGAATTTCTACTCCATTAACTGGTCATTATCACACTGTGAGATTGTGTATTGATGGATGCTGGCATTACAACAGCAACAGTAACTTCAGTGCAAGACCGTGAAATAAGGCGCACTACTGCAAATTATTTAATTAACAGGAACAATCAGTGTGCAAGGAGTTAATACTGCAGCTTAAGTTGGAACAAGTTCAAATTCAAAATACCTCATTGTGAAACTGCCACCCACATCCTGGGCAGCCCACGCTCCCAGGATGCCTGGTGAATCCCAATCAACGTGGGTGGACCAAGACTGCGGTGGCATCTGCTGGTTTGGCCACAGGGAAGAGCACTGTTGAAGAAAAAGGTTTCTAAAACAGCCTACCAGGGGGTTGGCAATACTCAGGATTAAAAGGGTGCTTCTACACAAGAAGAAATGTAAAATAATGGATAGGTATCTTTTGGTGAAGAATGAAAGGTGATCCCATTGAAATGTATAAAGTTCTTAGCTTGACAGGCAGTTTCTCCAAACTGATGAGACTAGAACTAGGTGTCATAGTCTCAAGATAAGGTGACTGTTATTCTGGAGTGAGAGGAGTAGAATTTATTCATTCAGAGGGTTATGGATCTTTGAAACTACCTACTGCAATGAGTCATAGAAACAAAGAAGACAGAAACATAAGTAGGCCATTCAACCCCTCGAGCCTGTTCCAACATTCACTATGATCATAGCTGATCATTGAGCTTTATACTCTAATCCTGCCCTCTCCCCATGTCCCTTGATTCCTTTAGCCACAACAGCTATATCTAGACCCTTCTTGAAAACACATTATGTTTTAGCATCAACCACTTCTGTGGCAGTGACTTCCACAAGCTCACCATTCTCTGGTGAAGAAATTTCTCCTCATCTCAGTCCTAAAGGTTTACCTCTTGTCCTTAAAATATAGCCCCAGGTCTGGACTCCCCCATCATCAGGAAATCCAATCTTTTAGAATGTTATAGGTTTTTGTGATACCCCACTAGTTCTTCTAAACTATAGTGAATACGATTCTCACCAACTCAGTCTCCCTCATAGGTCATGGATGCTCAACTGTTGAGTATTCAGGACCAATGCTCCCTCTGATTTTTTTTTCTTCCTACATAGACATCTCAAGGTCTGTGTGTGGATTTTTAAAGCAGAGTGGAAGGCGTACAGCAGAGGCTGACGATAGAGTATGGGGTTCCCCAGCCACATGGATGCTGAGAGAAACGGCAATACACAATACCTTAAATAGTACACAAATTAACATCTTGTAACTGTAATAGATCTGAAGGCACACAATAATGGGTCAATGTCTGGTTGGCAAAGGCTTCCTATACAAACCACAGTCGATTTCTAGAAAGGTCCTTTCTTTGATTTTTCTATATTTATAATTGTGGACTGTTATTGATAGAAGGTTTGAATGATATTAATAATAGAAGGATTGATTTAAAAGCCAAGGTTTACTGTAAAAATTGCTGCATGTTTGGAAGCAAGTTGTAGTGATTGTAACAAGGTCAGCAGATGGACCTCATAGAATATGAGTTCCCTGATTGGAGCTGTTAATCTGGTCCAATCAGGGAGATACCTGGTTGACAAATATAAACAGGAGTGTCAGGGGTTCTGTTCACTCTGAAAGCTGGCTCTGAGGGAGCTGGATCAGTGTCAAGCACTTTCCAAGTGTAAATAAAGGGTGACTTGGTGATGGGATACCAATCCCAATGGAGTTATCTCACAAGTAACCTGACATCACTTAAAGTACAGCCCCAAGTTTCAAACAGTGATTAAACTGTGGTTTTCAGATGACTGGAGCCAAGGCATTGTGTACAGGCTGAGTTTTAGTCGATACATTAACTGATTACTTAGTAGACCAGTTACTGTTATTGATGACGAAAAGTGAGCCTTCCACTGCCAACAACTATGTGATTGTATCTCAGAAAACTGAATAGCTTGGATCTGTGCACAAGATCGAGAGAATATATCAGACCTCCACCATGAGCTCTGTTCTCTACAGAAGACACCACATTTAAGCATAAAGAAAAGCAGTTTGTTTTCTCTACAGTAGTTGCTATAAGCTATGACTTTTAATTGATGAGTCAAGAGACCTTTCATAGTATGATCCAGTCTCTGTGCCTCTTGCAAGCCAGTTAAAGCTTCCAGAGAATGAAGACTGAGAAGCAGTATTCTGATCAGCATAAAAATTGTAACAATCATCTCAAGAACCACTCAAATGCCTTCCTCTCTCCCTCCTCCTCTGTCCATAAAATGCAAGTTTTGTTTTGTGTGTAAGGGGAAGTTTATAAGGGGATCAGAGTTCTAATTATTTGTGTTATATGCCAACTTTTCATATTTGTTCGCCTGTACCTAGCGGCTAATTATTTGTAACAAGTATAGAATCTGATCCATGTTTTCTGTCAACCTGGTAAATTGGGGAATCTTCACGTACTGCTTAAAATCTTTAACTTTTGTGATGACTTCAGGAATAGTGAGGCTTGACTTCCAGCGAGTCACCCCCGCAATGAGGCATGACACTTCGGATAAGATCAAAGTAATTAGCAAATGGCACCCACCTCAAAGGATGAACATCAAACATTGGGGGCTGCAGTTCGGCCAGTTCGATAGCAGTGATGCCAACTGCCCAGATGTCACACAGCTCATTATAGCCACCTTTGAACTCCACAGCAGCGACTTCAGGAGCCATCCTGTGGAAGACCCAGAAGCGGATGGAGCATGAGAAACAGTTATTAGTAAATCAAAGCAGCTCCTTTTTCTACTTGTTCATATTCTGGAGTTAAACTCTAGCTATTTACACAGGTAAAGAAGCAGAAAGTTTTTCTCACTGGAACATAGGAAATTGAGAGGTTTATAAAAATATAGAGTTTTATAAAACCATAAGCAGTATAGATAGGGTTAATGGGAGGTGTCTTTTTTCATAGCATTGGGGATTTCAAGACTAGGGAGCACATTTTTAAGGTGAAAAGAGAAAGATTTTTAAAAAAATGATAGGCAATTTTGTTTTTACACAGAGGGTGGTTCGTGTGTGGAATGAACTTCCTGAGGAAGTAGTGGAAGCGGGCACAATTAGCAATGTTTAAATATATAGAAAAAGAGGTTTGCAGGGACATGAGCTAGGAGGAGGCAGATGGGACTAGTTTAGTTTGGGATTATGTTCAACATGTACTGATAAGACAAAAGGATCTGTTTCCATGCTGTATGACTCAATGAGGGGCGACAAGGAAGATGGTGAAATATAAACAACCCATCATAAAACACATGATTGGGAACATTGGGAGTGTTTATAAAGAAGCCACATGAGATGCATCCTTAAGGGCCACTGATGGAAGCCTGGGAATAGGGGGCATTAACAGAGGCCAGATGAAGAATAACCAGCTGCCATTTTGGTTGGATAATGCAGTTGGAAAGCAATACCAATCAAAAAGAGAGAAAAAACCAAAAGGTCCCCAAGACAGATTGCCTCTCTTTCCTTTCCAGTGGTTGTGGAATTTAGTGTCCCAAGCAACTTTTTCAAACCCCAGTGTACAATCATACCAGTACGGTGTTCCAATGAAGGACATTCTTCGCGCAAATGTGGCAGTGATTTGAGCCGAAATCCCAAAATCAGCTAGAAAACAGAGAGAGAATGAAACATTCAATTTCAGGGATCAAACGGAGTGTAAAATTTCATCAGTCGATCTATCCCACTTGGTAGTTGGAAAGGTCATTTTATCCCCTTATTTAGCAAGAGCCACCTATCTGGTTTTCCTCTCTCCACTTATGACCACCAATATGTAGAAATGCAACTTGACAATTAACTTGGTATTGTTCACATTTTATTTTTACCCAGGCTGGGCCTGCCCCTTGCAAGCCCATGCCAAGCCTCCCACTTGCCATCTACACATCCAGGCTGACTGGCCCTTCAGACACAGAGTCCTATACTTAAGCTGACCAGCCCCAAATACCCAGGTTGGCCCAGTTCCATAATAAACCAGATATAGCAGGCCCAGGCTATTCTGCAGACTCAGAATATGCCTGCAACACAACTGTCCCTTCCTCACTATCATGGCTTCTCTTTGGACAGCAATCGTCACAGCCAGACATAGGACACCGACATATTGGTTAGCTGGCCTTCCCTCAAGGACGAACCACACTCAGGACATGCTTTTTACCCACACACTCAAGGCAGACCTATATACACCCAGGATGACAGCTAGGCCAATCTTTCACAAATGGGCCTTTTACTAGCTCACAACAGTGCAATATAGGCGTTCACTTCAGACACAGCATGGCTCATCATCTCCACGTTAAATTAGACTTGTTTCTTTTTACATTGACGCCAGTCCCACAGGTCCCCACTCTTGCAATCTGTTGTGTCTGTGGTATCCTCACCTGTGTGTGTGTTCATTTTTGACAACAAGTGTTATGTTCTCAGTTGATGTTATTACTGGATAAGTTAGATCCCAGAATGAATCCTGATTTGACAGATCATGGTTGGTCTTTATTTTAATTTAACAAAGAGAAAAGTAAAACAAAATAAATGATCATATAATCCAATTTAGAGGATTTCAAACACCATGCAAAACAGAATCCTACCTACTTGCAAACACCACCATTTTACAGTTAATCAAAATCCAAAGAAAGTTTCCTTCACATTCAAATCTGTAGGCTAACTTAACTGCTTCTTTTCTGTTCTGTTCCAGTAAGTTGCAAGGACTTTCCCTTGACTAGTTACCCATTTGAGTTTGGACTTCCTCAGTCTATCAACCAAACACTGTTAGTCAGCAAGTTTTCAAAAACAACAATCTTACACTGGAGTAACTTATTTTCCTAACTACTCTGAACTCTCTCCTTTTGTGGGTCAAACAATGCTTGCATTTGATCCCATTCAGATCTTTGAACTGAACAAAACCTTTCCCAGTGCTACTTTTATCAAACCAAAAATTGATCCTTGATTACGGTGAACCCAAAACCAAGTTTTCCATGTTTTCTCTCTTCTGTTGGAAAGTGCCATGTTATAAACAAACCCTCATTAACTCTCCAGGAGGCCTTCAGTCATCTGCTCTTTGACACATACTGCTTTAAAATCGTGTTTCAGAAAAGACTGACCGAGTTAATTATTAAATACCTTCACAAATACACCAAACCGGTGTGCTAATTGTTTAATATTCAAACTCCATAAAATTTTTATATATAAAAACTTTCATCACATATGAAAATTGTATTTTTAAGATTGTGTCTCTTCTGTCTCCTGAGTCTTGCAGCTAGATAATTTACTAAAAGACCATTCAGTAAGATAAAGGCAACCGAGGCAAAATACTTTTAGAAAGTAACTTACAAGAACAGGGACAAATAAACTTATAAAAATTGATTGATGATGATTTATTACTACTGGCTTCCAGTGTAAAACTGCAAGATAATCTTTACCCCTGTGGTGATTTCATTGTTTTTTCAGTCCTACATTCTAGGTTGCTAAGGGCATTAGGATCAAGAGGACACCTTTGGCTCCTTGAGCCTGCTCTGTTATTCAGTTAAAACAAAGCTGTTTATTCAGAGAACATAAAGAAACACAGTCCAAGTGCTCCATGAGATATTTTATATCAAATGGACAGGCATCTGGAGCCTCAATTCAATGACTCACAGGAATGGGAGGAGACTATTCAATCCTTCAAATCTGTCACTCAATTATGTCATTGTAGATCTGAACTCTGTCTACCTGCCAGTCTTCAACTCTTCAATTATTCCAGCACAACCTTTTTGGAGAAGGTATCCTACACTTTGTTACCGACATCTGGTCTTATAACGATGTCAACTGTGGCCCAGGTGTTAGCGCCCTCACCTTTGAGTCAGAGGATTTAGGGTCAAGTCCAATCCCATAAAGGTACTTCTCAAAGAACTTAACAGGTGAGTGCATAATCTTGTTGACACACCCAGATCAGAACTCAGAGAGCTCTGCATTGTTGGCAGTGATAGCTTAAACAGAGGCCCATCAAGTCTCTCAGATGGATGTAAAAGACCTTTGGCACAATTTTGAAGAAGAGTTGGGAAACTATCTTAGTGTCTTCGCCAATATTTATCCCTCACCCATATTCATAAAACTACATCATCTGATCATCAATCATTGCTGTTTGCATTGATCAGCAGTGAGATGATGGCCAGTTAATCTGTTTTAATGATGTGGATACTGGTCATAGCACTGGGGAGAACAGCCCAATCGGTTTTTCTAAATTGTGTCATCGGACCTTTGGTGGGAGTGTCAACTTAGATCCTGTTAACAGACTTGATTTTCAAACCAAGAGCAGGAATCGGAGGCCCAGATAAAAATTTGGGACCCAATCATACAATGCACCACAATCACTCACGTGACACAATCATTTTTTTCTTTAATGGGATATGGATGTCACTGGCAGGGCCAGCATTTGTTGCCTATTCCCAATTGTCCTCGAACTGAGTGGCTTGCTAGGTTATTAGTGAGTTTTGAGAAGATTTGTAACACAGGTTGAGGTTCTGGATGTAGGTTTGCTCGCTGAACTGTAAAGTTCATTTTCAGATGTTTCGTCATCATACTAGGTAACATCATCATTGAGCCTCCGGATGAAGTGCTGATGGCCTGCTTTGTATTTATGTGTTTAGGTTTCCTTGGGTTGGTGATATCATCTCCTGTTGTTCTTCTCGGGGGGTGGTCTGGATCTAATTTACTATCCCCGAGAAAAAAAACAGGAAATTACATCACCAACCCAAGGAAACCTAAATGCAGAAATATAAAGCGGGCCATGCCACCAGCGCTTCATCTGGAGGCTCACTGATGATGTTACCTAGTATGGTAACAAAACGTCTGAAAATGAACCTTCTTGTTGGGTTATTTCAGAGGGCAGTTAAGAGTTAACCACACAGCTGTGGGTCTGGAGTCACATGTAGGTATTGTCAAACTGAGTGAAAGATGGCAGATTCTCCTTCCCTATAGTGAACCAGATGGGTTTTAGCAACAATCGACTCCTGACTGCCATCAGATTAGCTTTCTTTTTTCATTCAAGATTTGTTAATTGAATGCAAATTTCACCATCTGCATGGGATCTAAGCCCACGTCCCCAGAGTATTAGCCTGGGTCTCTGGATTACTACTCCAGTGACAATATGACTACAAAATTGTCTACCTTCAGGTTCTCTAATTGGATTGGTGCTGAGCTCTGCACCCAGTTAGTATCCCTGAGCCCTACAAGAAGGTGGGGGTTGTCTGTATAACACAAGGGACAATAGCAGATGCAGTATGCAGAAGAAAGGAGGTAGTACCTTATAGGGCCAGCAGCCTCACAAAGCATAGAAATAGCCAAACAGAAAACTTAAAGGTATTGTACCCAATGTGATACAAAATTGCCTTGTGCCAAAAGTTTCTCAAAGAAAACTTAACTGTTTAAACACAACAACTGTGCATTAATGTGAACCAGTTTGTTTGAGTTTGGAGATTCACGAACTGAAAACTGCCTTCTCATCCAAGTAAGGTACTTCTCAAAGATCTTAACATGTGAGTGCATACTCAAATCCACACTTTCAGACATCAAGACATTGATATGCAATTGGGAGCACCAGAGCACCCATCTGAGTGGATGCCCATTTGAAGCCCAGTGTTCCAATTCACAAAGCTAAAGTGCCATACCCACTGAGCCAAATTGACACCAGTCCCATTTTGGAAATAACCTGGTGTACAGTTTGGATATACTTGCCACCATAAAAGAGGCAAGAGGTCTTCAACTGGTGACAGGTTATGGCAACACACTATAGAGGATTGGGGTGAAGTTTCATCAGTGATGCTCCATCTTGTGGATTGTTGCTAGTAGAGTCTTGTGGGATTCCCCATGGGGGAGATCCCCCGGTAACCCCTTGTTACTGACTCATTCAACAATAGACAAGTAATAAAACAGTTTTGCTTTACAAACAGATGTGGTTGGTCTTCATAAAGGTCAAACATCAGATATAGTGACAATGCCTCCATGGAATTGAGAGAAAAGTGTGTGAATCCTAAGATTTCTGCGAGTGATATTAGTGGAAGAACGTCTGTGTGTGTTTGGACGCTGTCAGTGCCTGGAGATGGTTTACCACTATCAGTTCTTTGAATACTGTGCACCATATCTGGTACTGCTAATTAGTGTGCGACAGTAAACTTACACAGAGTTACAAAGCAAACTGAAAATTTGAGAAAGACCAATTCACATGTGGTCACTCGCTCTTTTTCCACATTCATTTATCCTCTTTGTTCTTTCAACCACCCATCTAACATATTTCTCAGTATTGATCTGGTCTTTGTTTAATTAGTAACTGTTAAATATATTCCACGTTTTCAAAACTCTGTGTAGACTTTTCCACCATCGGAAATAATTTTTTTCTGTCTTCTTCCCCACCTTAATGTCTAATGTTTGAACAATATCTGTACAGCACAGTTTAGGAAGAGTGTCAAGGTCTTGGAGAAGCTACAGAGTTCTTTTACAAGCATGACACCAAGTATGAGGTATAGTATTTGGAGAGATTGCAGAAGCTGGAATTGTTCTCTTCAGAGCACACAGGGTTAAGGATGTATTCAAGATTACGAGGGATCTTGTTAGAGCCAGTAGGAAGAAACTGTTTCCTCTGAGTAGGACGTAGCAATATTGCAGATTTAAAATTATTAGCATAAGAAGTAATGGGAATGGGAATTTTGTTTCACACAATATGTTACAATGATCTAGAATACAGTAGCTGACAGGACAATTGAAGCAAATTCCACTAGAATTTCAAAAAGGCAATTGGACATGAAACTGCATCAACAAACACATCGAATTAGACCCCATCTACTACCCCCTGAGAAAAAGAACAGGAAATGACATCACCACAGGAAAGGACATCACCACAGGAAATGACATCACCAACCCAAAGAAACCCAAACATATAAATAGAAAGCAGGAATCATGTACAGTGCTTTGACTGGAGGCCCACTGAAGATACTACTTAGTAGAGTGATGAAATGTGTGGAAATTAACCTTCCAGCTTCACGAGCAAACCTACATCTGGAACCTCAACCTGAGCTATAAATCTTCTCAAAACTCGCTAAAATGAAAGAAAACAAATCTACAGAGTTATGGGGTAAACGCCAGGAATCTATGTTGCTGAATAGCTTTTCCAGAGTTGTCATGGACAGGAAGGACCAAATATCCTCTTTCTATACTGTAAGATTCTTTGATTATTTATTACTCAACTAAAACCTGAAACAGATGAGCACATTTCTACTTGTAGCATCTTGCTGTGCATGATTTGTCAGCTGTTTCTCACTTTACAGCAGGCATTACATGCTTCAAATACTTCAATGGCTGAAAAGCAGTGTAGGATGTCCTTTTTTAAAATTCATTCTTTTGCATGATTTGGTTAGGCCACAATTTGTTACCCATTTCAAATTGCCCTTGACAGTATGGTTGAAAGACACCTTCTTGAACCATCGCTGTTCATGTGGTATAGGTTCAACCAAATGCTGTTAAGAAAACAGTTCCAGGATTTTGACCGAGTGACAGTCAAGGAATGGCACAATATAGTTCCAAGTCAGGGTTGCGTAGTGTGTAGCCTTCAGGTGGTGGTAGTCTCATGCCCTTGTTTTTTTTATATAGATGTTTAAGGCCACAAGTTTGGAAGATGCTAGCAAAGGAGACTTGTAGAGTTGCTGCATTTTGTAGATGATACACACTACTGCCAGATATGAAGAGTGAATGTTTCCAGATAGCACATCCTTATGGACCGTTTGAGTGAGGTTGCTTACAAATACACCCACTTTAACTCCTGTGCTAACCTATCACTTGGTTCAGAAGCAAAATGAATCTTTCACTGAAATTGCAGGCTATCAGCAATTAGAGAGCTACACTTTAAGCTGCCAAACTATTCAACGCTACTAATCCTGATTTCCATGTTAGAGTAAGAACATAGAGGGATTAGAGAAGATGAAAGAAAGATTTGTAGGGAGAATGCAAGAACTGAGAGGTGATACCTAACAGGAAAGACTGAACAGACTGAGACTCTTCTCTCTGGAAAAGGGAAGGGTGAAAAGCGAGCTAATAGAGGACTGCTCAAGATTTTAGAAAGGTTTGATAAGATGAACATGTTCCAACCTTGCAGTGTAGGCCAAAACTAGCATACATAAATAAAAATAGCGAATGATAAAGCCAATACCAAATTTAGAAGAAACTTCTTTTTCCAGAGAGTAGTTAGAATGTGGATCTGTCTGAGAGAAGGTGCGGTTGCAGCAAAAAATAATCTGAATGCACGTAGCCCAATTAGTAGCATTTTTGTATCAGTCTAATGGAATGTCTCTCTCCAGGACTTAGAATAAAAATCAAGGCTAGAGGAGTGGTGCACTGTCAGAAGTGCCATCTTTCAGATGAAACATTAAAACCAAAGTCCCATCTGTCTAATTGGATGAATGTAAATGATCCTAAGCACCATTTTCAAGGATAATATGGGAGTCCTCTTCAGCGTCCTATTATTCCTCAATCAATATAGCATAAAAATATTATCTGGTCATTAACACATTACTGTTTCTGGGAACTTGCTGTACACAGGTTGATTGCTGTGTTTTCTATATTATGCAAGTTACCAGACCTCAAAAAGTACATCCATGGCTGTAAATTTCTTTGAGACGTTTAGTGATTGTGAAATACATTACATAACTGTAGAGTCTTTGTTTTTCTTTTCTTATTATTTGAGGGAAAGCTGTGTAAAACACATAAGAGGGAAAGGGATAAAAGGCTGTGCTAATAGGGTTAAGTATAAAGTGGCTGGACAGATGCATAAACAAAGGCATAGACTGGAGGGTTGTGTTGGATATTCTGTACATTTTCTCTCACAGTATCTGCTGCAGACATTGTTCCTATCACAATCAAAAATAAAGGTTATGTGTTAGATGAAGCAGCAGCCAGCAATTTTATTTGTATGGGCAAGTTATTTGTTATTTCCTGTTTTAGTGACTTCCCATTAATGAAGCTGTTAGATAACCCACAAGATGATGAGTTCACTGGTAATAGTAAC
The DNA here is from genome assembly GCF_004010195.1 of Chiloscyllium plagiosum. Lineage (NCBI taxonomy): Eukaryota > Metazoa > Chordata > Chondrichthyes > Orectolobiformes > Hemiscylliidae > Chiloscyllium > Chiloscyllium plagiosum. The sequence continues at coordinate 11,447,767 of NC_057750.1, read as the reverse complement.
TTTAACATTGATTGGATCATTGTTTCATTTTTAGACTGATTTCAAAACTTGTTTGGGGGAAAGTAAATTAAAATAATATAGACAAAAGGTGGATTTAATGAATTTGTATTACTGACATAACATTATGCTGTCTTCTATCCTGGTGGTTAACTCACAAAGTTTGGTTCAGTTTGTGACCTGGGTCTTGACGTTCCTTGGCATGAACTTTCCTGACCAGTATGCTGCAGAGCCCAGACCTTTGATAGGACAGCATAGAGGGAATCAGTATCAAACCCTGTGCTGCATCTATTCTGGCAGTGTTTGATAGAGGAAGCTTTGTTTCATACATTGATATGTATATGCTGAATTAGACAGCAAAAGACGTTTATAGATTATTTTGTAACTCTATAGTATAGTACAACCATCAGTTTCTACCTTTTCTTTCTCAACCCTTTGTCCAGAAGCCAACGCCCCACTGAAGAAGAAGTCAACTCTTTCTTTTTTATTTTAAGAATGCCATCACCAAATCACCCAATTAACAGGTAACAAACACTACCCATCGGGAAAACTCAGCATTTTTTTTTATAATCAGAAGACACTATCCATCCAGAAAACTCAGCTCTTAAATACAAAGTGTAATGAGTTTCAACTTCTCTCAATCAACTCTGCAGATGATTTTTTGAACCTCAAAGGGACCTGCATCTCTAACTCTGACAGTCCTACTGTATCTAACACCATCCTGTAACTGCCCGAGTGTTTGAGCAGACAGTAAAGAGAGACCTTTTCTCTGTATCTCACCCATACTCTACGTATCTAGGGAATGTTTGTTGGGCCATTGTAAAAGGAGCTTTACTAAATCTGCATCATATTATTCCTTAATGAAAGTGTTGATGAAAGGTAGAATCAAATACAACATATGTCCATTTTTCTGACTCACCTAATTTTACATCTCCATTGTCATTGATAAGAATATTTGCTCCCTGCAGTGAGAAAATAAAACAGGTTAGTGTCACTCAAAAGACCACAGGCAATTCGTCTTGCTTGAGCAACATTGTTCTATTTATGGTGTAGACATGTTCATGTGCCCACAGTGCAAACATATACTTTAATTGTAGACATGGATATACACTGACTCAGAATGAACTAGTGGACATACACTCCGATACAAATGCTGAGGAGATGAGGAGATTTTAAAGAATTCTAATGGTGAAGGATTTTGATAAGAACAAATGAGAAACTGTTTGCAGAAGGATCGGTGCCCAGAGGTAATAGCATGAAAACATTTTACTTCACAGTGTGTCATTATTATCTGGAATGAAAGGGTAGTAAAAGCAGATTCAATTGTAACATTCAAAAAGGAATTGGAAGCAATGTTAGAAAGAAATTGATTTGCAGGGTTATGAGGATCGGGCAGAGAGATGAAATTAATTGGATAGTTCAACCAAAGATCATACACAGGCAGGATAGGCTGAATGTCTCCTGTTTTGTGTCATTTATTAGCTTGATAAACACATACACTTACGTGGATGTGCATCCACACATGTGGATCTAGCCATGCTTTGTTCTGCGTATTTTATTTGGTGCAGTGACAGGACCCTTACCCAAGGCGCATACACTCAGTCCTCATTATCCACTGATTTACTGCCTGACGGTCCAAACACTTGTGAGGTTGGCCCAGACCCATTTTTGTTTCTCCATGGTTTTGTCCAATTTGCTTCGGTAATCATCACATGATGATTCATGATACTCAGGAATATATAGAACATAGAACAGTATGGCGCAGGAAGAGGCCCTTTGGCCCACAATGTTGTGCCAAACATGACGCCAAGTTAAACTAATCGTGGGCAGCACGGTGGCACAGTGGTTAGCACTGCTGCCTCATCGCGCCAGAGACCCGGATTCAATTCCCGCCTCAGGTGACTGTCTGTGTGGAGTTTGCACATTCTCCCAGTGTCTGCGTGGGTTTCCTCCGGGTGCTCCGGTTTCCTCCCACAGTCCAAAAATGTGCAGGTTAGTTGAATTAGCCATGCTAAATTGCCCGTAGTGTTAGGTGCAGGGGTAAACGTAGGGGAATGGGTCTGGGTGGGCGCACTTCAGTGGGTCGGTGTGGACTTGTTGGGCCGAAGGGCCTATTTCCACACTCTAAGTTTCCACACTTTCTGCCTGTCCATAGTCCATATCCATGCGTGTCCATATCTTTGCTTGCGTGTGTCTAAAAGACACTTGAACACCCAAATCTAAAAGCCCCTTATATGCCCAAAGCGCCTTAAACACCACTTAAATGTATTCATGTTTTAATTATTTATTATCTGTAGAAAGTCTGAGCCCCATCCCTTGTGAGTAATGAGGACTGAGTGTAGTTACATTGATGGAGAAAGGAGTAGCTCAAAAGGACATCCAGTCAATAACTTTCAGAATCACAATCAATGTTGTCATCCAAGTCAAGGTAGGTGAAAACATATAAAAGATGGAAACTTATTGGAAGCCTCTAGGTTTGTCATAAATAATGCCATTTATTTCAGTTTGAAGTATTTGGAGTAACATTGCCAGACTTAGCACTAATGAATGCTGGAGAACTGCAACACTCTGTGTATATTAATCATACCATGTAAGGTATAAAAGGTACACCATATCCAGTTTACATTAACCAAACTGCATGTAGAACATGAGATAAATCATACCCTACAATGTGTGCTGTATATTACATGTAACATATCCATGTCATGCATTTTTTATACTGTACCAATCAAAATAATAATAACTGACTATATTAACTACGCCTCCCATCACCTAAATGTTCTAAGTACTGCATATAGTTGACTGAACTACTGCATTTAGTGAACATTACCAGGAGTTTATCACCAGTTTACAATTTGGAATGCAGTGTCTGAACTAATGAAGCTTATCACCATAACATATTGCATGTGCTCTAACCAAAGGCAGGTCCCAACTTACTGTCTACTGATGTTTCCTCTTCAACAATTTTTTTTGGCAGTTTTTATTAGTGGTGGTTTGCCATTTCCTTCCACTCTCAGGAGCAGAGCAAGGAGAGAGATCTCGAGTCTAACTCAACTGGAACACCAATTCTCAAATAAGAAAGTTAGAGCAGGTGACTTCAGTTTGGTGCTGGCTTCAAAGAGCCTTCACGTTGCTCAGCGCAAAATAGTCAGGCCAAGATCAATGAGCACGAGCTGCACATAGACATCATCCACATACATTGTCATCTAATATTTGCCAACCTTCAAGATCCTTATGATACATCTCTGATCCATTTAAGGACAATTAGGAAGCATAGGTTGCATTGCAAGGGTGCATCAGTAACTAGCACTGAAAGGCTTTTACAAGGACACTTTGTAGGCATCAATGAGGGGTCTGAGCACTTCTTGTCTATGTCTGTTCGGTTATTCAAGGGCTTGGCAGTTGACAGTCCATTTGGGTCCATCCAGCCAAACTAAGTGGGAAGGTATTCTCATGGAAAGGAGATTTGGGAACTTATTTGTGTGGATTGGACGGTCCAGGCTGGGGGAAGGGGCGATGACAGCAAAGAAGGGGAACAGCCATATTTGCAAGGAGGTCTATGGTAAAGCATGGAAGGAAACAGGGTAATACGAAAAGGGGGTCATCCAGTCAGGAATGTCCTTACTATAAAGTGGAGGCAGTATATTCCACATTTAGCACAATCACCTCATATGCCAGGGACTAAGGGAAAAAAATGGGTAGGAGAAGGTTCATGTAGATGGATCAGTTAGTGACCTGGGAGGTGTGAATCCTATGGGGTTTATGGGAAGAGCTATGAGGAAGGACATATGGAAATAACACACAGAGGCAGAGACTAGAAGCCAAGAAGTGTTTACTGCGCCTTCCATCATGGTAGAAATTGACAGTATACCCCAGGGGAAGAAAATGGCGCTGACCAGACTCAGAGTGAGTAGGATAAGTGTCTTGACTTATGAGGGAGGGGGTCTGCAAACCATATCGATGTGAAGGCCTTTAGAGGGCAAGAATATTACACAGAAACACATGCACTGTATGGGACACAGACGTGTGCGCCATCTAATCCCTAGTGATCCTAATGCATTGGCTCCCTGTAAACCTCTGTGCCCCATACACTGCTGATCACTTAATTTCAGTTACCTCTGGAAATCTCTGGGAGGAATTTTCTGAGGAAGCGTGTTTGTGCTTCTTTCTCTGGCTGGGTGTCTCCTGGCATCACCCTGTCTTCTTTTGAGGAAGGGCTGCCTGGAGTGCACTTCAGGTTCCCATCCCTCTGTTGCCATACCTTAGGTCCTGAGGACTGATGGCCGGTGCAATAGAATGAAGATGTGTGCACGATTTCAGCAGATCCTGAAGCTTCTGGACCTTGGCTCTCCAAAGCACCCAGATGACTTCAAGCTTGAGGCAACTGGGTCCCCATAGCAATAGCTGCACTCCTGCAGCCTCTGGGCTATGAGGATCTTTGCCTGCCACATTCCTGCCTGTCATTACTGACAAAGCCTCTGATTGCTAAAACCAAAGGGTCCCCTCATGTCTGGAAGTGAGCATGTGCCTGGTCTCCAGCAGGCCTCCAAGTACCAGCAGCCTGCATTGTTTCTTCCTCAGTCAGCAGCAGGATTGTATGCAGTGAAGTTTGAGACCTCACCGGCTTGTGCTCTTTCTAAGCATGATGTTCCCACCCAGGTGAAAGCTTCTAAACTGATGGGGATGCAGAAGGCAGCCTTGCTAATGCTACCTCTGAGAAAACAACAAAACAAGAAATTTCTGGAAAACATCTGCAGGTCTGGCAGCACCTGAGGGGAGAAAGCACAGGTAACGCTTCGGGTCCAGTGACCCTCCTTCAGAAAGATATTTTCTTTCTCAGAGGTTGAGGTGATAGCTTCTAGCAGTGCAGCCCATTTCTCATCCCGTTGCTACCTGCTTGATATAGTGGAGAGGTTGTGTCATGGCAAGTGGCTAGAACCGTTGTGCAATGAATGACACCAATCATGGGGTTAATGTGAGAACTGCAGTAGAATGAAGAATGATATTTATCTGTTTTGCGGGACTTGGATGTGTTAGCCTCACTGCAGGACTGATCCAGGGCATCTCCTGCAATGAATAGGATTCTCTCCTCATAGCAGTGAGGACCCTGACACCTCCACACATTCAGGTTCTTTCTTCTGTCTACTGGACTGCCTTCTCCTGGAATGAGAGAGGGGGGGAGGGATTGAGTGAGATGAAAGTAGTTGGTATACCTGTTAGTACTGGTGCAGGTGATTGAAAGGAAGTGAGGTGTCCTGGGCAGTGCAGAGACAATACAGAAGATTCAGAGGAAACAAGAGTGAGTGAGGGAAGATGTTGAATTGTGAGGATGGCAGAACATGAACCTTGGTGGGAGGTAGGTACATAGATAACTGAGATAGAGTGAGCGTGAGGTGTTGGAAAGAAGTGTGGCACTTACCTTGACAGGACATAGAAGGTTATTGATCCTCTGGTGGTTCCTCTGTACTGACCGGAGTGGCAACCTCAGACCAAGCTGCTACAGTCTGAGCACTATAACCTCCTCTGCTGGTCCTAAAGGAGGAGCACTCTCTTCTGGGCCACTCTACCCACCAGGATCTCCATGTCCCTGTCAGAGAATCATGACACCACCTTCCCCTTCTCTGACGTCTTCTGACTGAATATCCGTCACCAAGTAGGCCAAGACCTGGTATATAGTGGACTTTTAAATGTGGTGTGCGTGCCAGGAATGCTGGTCTTTTGGCAGATATCCAATGAGCGAAGAGTTCTTCCAGGAATATCATATGATAAATAGCAACTTATCCCAGCAATTTATCCACAGATCATTAGACAAAGAAGCAGATGTAGGCCCACCAAATGTGCTCCGCTATTCAATGAGGACATGGCTCACTCTCATTGTAATGAGTGTCAGTGTAACTAATCCCTTGTATTATTTCTCATCGTATGGAATTCTAAAAATGTTTCAGAGTGCTCTGCCTACAACTCTTGAACTCCAATGACTCCTATCAGGCCAACACATGATTGGTTAAGTGACCAGTTGATCTCTTTTCAGTGATGTTAGTGGAGACAGGAGCATCATGCATGAAGATAATCTATAGAATCATTGGAAAACTGTTCAATCTAAACCACCTTCAATCCTAAACCAAAATCACTTCAACCTCAACCATTGAGCTCCAGTATACAAATGACAGTTCTGCATGCTCAGTCAGAAACTGAGTTCCAGGTCACTGTCAACTTTTCCAAATCATATGAAAAAAATGGGCTCTTCACTAAACACATATAAACTAAGGTTCTCTTTCCAACCAAAATGTGGAATAGAGATTCAAGATCAAGCATGGTAAGGTCCTAGGGAGTGTTGCTGAACAAACAGACCTTGCAGTGCAGGTTCATAGCTCCTTGAAAGTAGAGTTGCAGGTAGATAGGATAGTGATGAAGGCATATGGTATGCTTTCCTTTATTGATCAGAGCATTGAGTATAGGAGTTGGGAAGTCATATTGTGGCTGTACAGGATGTTTATTAGGCCACTTTTGGAATATTGCATGCAATTCTGGTCTCCTTCCTATCTGAAGGATGGTGTGAAACTTGAAAGGGTTCAGAAAAGATTCACAAGCATGTTGCCAGGGTTGGAGGACAGGGAGAGGCTGAATAGGCTGGGGCTGTTTTCCCTGGAGTGTTGAAGGCTGAGGGGTGACCTCTTAGAGGCTTATAAAATCATGAGGGGCATGGATAGGATAAATAGACAAGGTCTTTGCCCTGGGGTGGGGGAGTCCAGATCGAGAGGGCCTAGGTTTAGGGTGAGGGGGGAAAGATATAAAAGAGACCTAAGGGGCAACATTTTCACGTAGAGGGTGGTGAGTATATGGAATGAGCTGCCAGAGGAAGTGGTGGAGTCTGGTACACTAACATTTAAAAGGCATCTGGATGGGTATATGAATAGGAAGGGTTTGGAGGGATATGGGCCAAGTGCTGGCAAATAGAACTAGATTAAGTTGGGATATCTGGTCGGCATGGACAAGTTGGACCGAAGGGTCTGTTTCCGTGCTGTATATCTTTGAGTCTATGATTCTGTAAGATTGGGCTAGAATCAGATGAGAGGGCATCACTGGGATAATGAAGTTAGTTAATGAGACAAGATGCGTAATACATGGCGAAAGACCTTGCTCACTTTCCCGACAAGAAACCCTTCAAAAACTTGATGGAAGTGACACTTAGCCAGAAAAGATTCAGCCTTTGTAACTTGTTGCCCATATTTCCCACTCAATTTTGTTAGTTTAATATCATGATGTCATTGCATACTCTGTTCACTAGATGACATAGTGGAGCAGATTTTTTTTTTAAAACTCCCAATTAGTCAGAGTTGTACAAGTAGACCCGTCAGTCCAGCTCATCCGCGCCAACCAGACATCCCAATCTGACCGAATCCCATTTGCCAGCATTTGGCCCACATCCCTCTGAATCCCTCCCATTAATCTACTTATCCAAATGCCTTATAAATGTTGTTATTGTACCCATCTCCATCACTTCATCTGGCAGCCTGTTCCATACATGTATCACTTTCTGCGTGGAAAAGTTACCCCTCAGGTTCTTTTTAAAATCTTTCCCCTCTCACCTTAAATCTATGCCTTCTAATTATGGACTCCCTTATCCCTGGAAAAAGACAATAACTATTCAGCCTATCCATGCCCCTCATGATTTTATAAACCTCTATAATATTACCCCTCAGCCTATGAGGCGCCAGGGAAAGTAACCCCAGCCTATTCAGCCTCTTCCTATAACTCAAGCCCTCTAGCCCAGCAACATTCTTGTAAGTTTTTTCTGCAGCCTCTCAAGTTTAACAACATCCTTCCTATAGAAGGGTGACCAGAATTGTATGCAGTATTCTAAAATTGGTCTCATCAATGTCCCGTACAACTGCAACATGACATCGCAATGCCTATAGTCAAAACTCTGACCAATGAAGGCAAGCGTGCCAAATGCCTTCTTCACTATCTGGAGTAACTGCAACTCAATTTTCAAGGAACTATGCACCTGCATCCCCAGGTCTGTAGTGCGCAACAGTCCACAGGGCCCTACCATTACTTGTATAAGTCCTGCCTTATCAGAGTGTAAACACATCATATTTATCTAAAGTAAACTCCATTTGCCACTCCTTGGCCCATTAGCCTATCCGAACAAGGTTCTATTGTAATCTGAGATAACCTTCTTCACTGTCCACTATTTTGGTGTCATCTCCTTGCTGACCATAACTTCTTTATTCACACCCAAGTCATTTATGTAAGTGATGAAAAGCAAAGAGCCCAACACAGATCCTGTGGCACACCACTTGTCACAGGCCTCCAGTCCAAAAAGCAACCTTCTACCACCACCCTTCATCTCCTACATTCAAGCCAATTTTGTGTCCAACTGGCTAGCTCACCCAGATGCCATGTGATCTAACCTTACTAACCAATCTACCTTGTCAAACACCTTGCTGAAGACCAAATAGACAACGTCTACCACCCTGCCTTTAGCAATCTTCTTTATCACCTCTTCAATAAACTCAATCAAGTTAGTGAGACACAATTTCCTATGTTGTCTATCCCTAATCAGTCCTTACCTTTCTGAATACATGTAAATCCTGTTCCTCAGGACTCCTCCAACAACTTAGCCATCACTGATATAAGGCTCACTGCTCTACAGTTCCCTGGCTTTTCCTTACAACCTTTCTTAAATAAGGTACCACATTATCCAACCTCCAGTCTTCTGGAGCCTCATCCGTGGCTGTCAATGACACAAGGGGCCCATCAATCCTTTCGCTAGCTTTCCACAAAGCTCAGGAAAACACCCGATCAGGTCCAGGGGATTTATCTACCATTGAGTTTTAATACCTTCAGCACCTATAATATGAACTCTTTTCAAGACATCACGAAATAACTCCATACAGGCCGACATGCCGTCATCAAATCACCCTTTATTTACATGCAGAGGGTCCTTGACACTGATCTAGCTCCCTCTGATGCTCCTGTTCTTTCTGCTGAGACTCCTGTGTTTTTTAAAAATTCTCCCACACTTCCACTGCACCAAAAGGGGGTCCAGCAGTCGTGTTTACATTTCCCCGAATCAGCTGTGGCTGTGTGAGTATGTGTAGTGACTCAATAAAAATACACCATTGTGCAAAAACATTATTCTACATTTTTCACTGAGAATAAGGGGACTAAATCAAAATAAAGTTGGCGGGGAAAATAAGGCACTCTATTCTCATCAGTGCCCACCTCTCCCTAAAAACTCAGAGCACTGGTAGAACCACATGCACCCTTTTCAATGAAATGTGGGTTTCAATGTAAACACAGAAGGGGGAACAGGCAGAGAGTTCTGTTCTTACCTGTCACCTAGGATTCCCTGAATGGACCAGATTAACAGCCCCAATCAGGGAACTCATATTCTATGAGGTTCACCTGCCTGAACTCGTTTACAATCACTATTTCCCCAAGTTCACTCGCTTCCAGGTCCTTCTCCAACTAAATGTTCACTGAGTATCTTACCCATCTCATATGGTTCCAAACATTGACGGCCACATTGATCTGTAAGGGCCCCTATTCTCTCTCTAGTTACTTTTTTGCTGTTAATGTAATGTACTTATACAGTCTCTTTGGATTCTCCTTAACCTACTTAAAGCTATTTCATGTTCCCTAATTGCCATCCTAATTTCTCCCTAAAGTATGTTCCTACTGCGTTTATATTCATCAAGGGATTCACTTGATCCCAGTTATCTATATTTGACATATGGCTCCTTCTATTTCGAGACCAGAGCTTCAATTTCTCTAGTTATCCAGTATTCCCTACACCTACCAGCCTTGCTGTTCACATGAACAGGGACATACTGTCTGCACTAGTTACTCATTTTTAGAAACTTTCCATTTCCCAAATGTTCCTTTCTCAAGTTTTGAAAGTTCATATTTAATATAATCAAAATTAGCCTTACTCCAGTTTAGAACTTTAACTTTTTGATCAGTTTTATCCATTTCTATAACTATTTTAAAACTAATAGAATTATGAAATTTTGCCCCAAAATGCTCCCCCACTGACACCTCAATCACTCTGTCACTGTTTATAAATATTAAAAAACCTTACATTTATCCATATCTTGGACAATACCACAGTTCATTTACTATAACAATAACTGATGCCAGGATAACCTACCTTGATATCTCGGTGTATCTTCCCCTGATTGTGTAGATATTCCAAGCCCTAAAGCGAAACAAAATATAGAAGTTAGAATTAATCTTGAATTATAATATTTTGTTCAATTCTCTTCCCAATATCAAAATGAAAGAAAGGCCTATTTCCACACTGTCGGGACTCTGATCTAAAGACAAAACATACAATGTGGCAAAGATTAGTGGCAAGCCAAAGGACAGAAACTTTTAAAAGCCAAAAAAAATCAAATGATAATACGGAGGAAGCAAATAAACTACAAGGGAAGCTAGCAAGTAAGGTTAAAAGGGACAGTAAGAGCTTCTTTAAAGGGCAGCATGATGGCTCAGTGGTTAGCACTGCTGCCTCACAGCGCCAGGGACCCAGGTTCAATTCCCACCTCGGGCAACTGTCTGTGTGGAATTTGCATATTCTCCCAGTGTCTGTGTGGGTTTCCTCTGGGTACTCTTTTCCTCCCACAGTCCAAAGATGTGCAGGTTAGGTGAACTGGCCGTGCTAAATTGCCCGCGGTGTTAGGTGCAGGGGTAAATGTAAGGGAATGGGTCTGGGTGGGTTGCTCTTCGGAGGGTCGGTGTGGACTTGTTGGGCCGAAGGGCCTGTTTCCACACTACAGCTAAGCTAATCTAATCTATGTTTTTTTAAAAAAAGAGGTAAAGAAAACACAGCCCCTTTAGAGATCAAGGCTGGGGAAATAATAATGGTGAACAAGGAAAGAGCAGAATAAACACTAGAAAACACTTATAGTATTCCTAAAATATTAAGTAAATAGGAATTCAGAGTACTGGGGTAATGGTAAGATTCTTGGTAGTGCAGATGAACAGAGGGATCTCGGTGTCCATGTACACAGATGCCTGAAAGTTGCCACCCAGGTTGATAAGGTTGTTAAGAAGGTGTACGTGTGTTAGCTTTTATTGGTAGAGGGATTGAGTTTTGGAACCATGAGGTCATGCTGCAGCTGTACAAAGCTTTGGTGTGGCTGCACTTGGAGTATTGCGTGCAGTTCTGGTCACCTCATTATAGGAAGGATGTGGAAGCTTTGGAAAGGGTTCAGGAGAGATTTACTAGGATGTTGTCTGGTATGGGGGAATGGTCTTACAAGGAAAGGCTGTGGAACTCGAGGCTGTTTTTGTTAGAGAGAAGAAGGTAGAGAGGTGACTTCATTGATGAGGAGAAAGTGGGGACTGCAGATGCTGGAGATCAGAGTTGAGTGTAGTGCTGGAAAAACACAGCAGGTCAGACAACATCTGAGGAGCAGGAAAATCAATGTTTCAGGCAAAAGCTCTTCGTCAGGAATGAGGCTGGGAGCCTCGGGGGTGGAGAGATAAATGGGAGGGAGGTGGGGCTTGGGGGGGGAGAGATAAAGGGGAGGGAGGGGGGGCTGGGGGGGGGGAGAGCGTGGAGTAACTGAGAGTGCAATAGGTAGATGGAGGTGGGGGTGAAGGTGATAGGTTGGAGAGGAGGGTGGAGCAGATAGGTGGGAAGGAAGATTGACAGGTGGGAAGGAAGATTGACAGATGGGAAAAGTCATGAGGATGGTGCTGAGCTGGATTCTCCTGCTCCTGCCTGATCTGCTGTGCTTTTCCAGCACCATACTCTCGACAGGTGACTTAATTGAGGCATGTAAGATAACCAGAGGGTTAGATAGTTGGACAGTGAGAGCCTTTCTCATCAGATGGTGATGGCTAGCATGAGGGGGCATAGCTTTTAATTGAGGGGTGACAGATGCAGGACAGTTGTCAGAGGTAGTTTCTTTACTCAGAGAGTAGAAGGGGTGTGGAATGCACTGACTACAACAGTAGTAGACTCGCTAACTCTAAGGGCATTTAAATGGTCATTGGATAAACATATGGAATAGTGTAGGTTAGATGGGCTTCAGACTGGTTTCACAGGTCAGTGCAACATCGAGAGCCAAAGGGCTTGTACTGCTGTGTAAAGTTCTATGTTCTAAACAAGGGGCCAAAGGTGGGAAGAGAATAAACACAATGGCTTGAACCTTTCACATTTTTGGCCACGTATGAGCTGCGTTAAAGTTTTTGGAGGGAGTCTTGCTGCAAGGCCTATAAGCTTTTTACTGTGTCTTACCAAACACCTCAAGTACCTGCTGCATGGCATCCCCCTCGTCCAATTCCAGCTCGATTGTATGTACCATTCTGAGAACAACATACCACCCAGCGAATATCATGGAATTCACCAGCATCCCCGAGACTGTGCCATCTTTAAAAGCCTATTGTCATAGTGGACCCGAAACATTAACTACACTTCTCTCTACAGACACTGTCAGACATACTAAGGTTCTCAGTACTTTTGTCTCAGTTTGATGGCTATCTCCCTGACTCGAGGCTGCTGTCAACCATCACAAGCTTCTGCATTAAATGGCATGGGCAAGGAGAAACTAATACAAGCCTGGTATCTCTGGCTGAAGTGGTAAAGTCCAAGGCAAGGATGTTGTGCACATCCATATAGGCTCAGAATTAATGAGCACTTTGAAAGCAAGAGAACAGGCTGGAGATACAGCCTGGTCCAGTCCATGAGCAAAGTGTCCCTGAGCAGTATTACAGTTATAATTGCCAGTGCATTGAGGTGCAGAAGCAACCTGCAGTGGATTGAAGATGTGCAATGAATATTCTTAGAGGTTGGCACGTATCAATGCCAATGTCTGTGGCTATAGGGTATGTGTAGCTGGTGCCCATGGAGTACATCGAAGGATCTCCAGCTGGACACCTGGCATCAGAGGAACAATCAAGTGGAATTCATCAGGTACCTGCTCTGATTTCCATGTCGAGTTTTCTCAGCATCTGGCTTGTTTGATGTGGTTTTTCAAATGGGAAGCTTAAGATTAATAAGTGGTTGGGCAGTTAGCAAAGTGTTTTACAATCCCCTCAATTAGCATCTGGGTGCTGCCTAGCGATAAACTCATTGCATTGCTTGTTCAAAGCATATAAAATAGAGCAAGATGTCCCCAATATCGAGACTGGCCTCACTGGACCTCTCATCCTCTGTCACAAATCTTGCTGCAGCCCATGTTGCTCAGACCTCTATAAAACTCAACCTCCCAAAAATCACTTGAGAAAATGTACTAGGAAAACTAATGGCACTAAAGGGTGATAAGATCCTCGGATCTTAATGGATACAGTTACAGGGCTAATGTACCATAGGTAGTGATCTTCTCAGAATCCTTAGATTCTGAAAAAAATTCCAGAGACTAGAAAACTGCCAATACAATACCCTTATTCAAAATGAGAGACAAAAATACTAACGATTGGCCAGTTAGTTTAATATCTATCATTGGGAAATGTTGCAAAGGATGTCAGAGATGTACAGCATCGAAACAGACCCTTCAGTCCAACCCGTCCATGCCGACCAGATATCCCAACCCAATCAAATCCCACCTGCCAGCATCCGGCCTATATCCCTCCAAACCCTTCCTATTCATATACCCATCCAAATGCCTTTTAAATGTTGCAGTTGTACCAGCTTCCACCACTTCCTCTGGTAAGGAAGTATTAGAGCATTTAGAAATGCATAATATAATCTCTCTCAGAGAGAAGAACAGATCACTTTTGAAACCAAAGATGAGGAAAAACAGCCAATACTCTAACTTGATTCCCTTTCAGGATCAGCAAGTATTTGTTGACTAAATGTATCAGTCAGACAGATTGCACATTAACTGAATTAATTAGCTTTGACGGAACAGTATCTTTTGTTTTGAACTGTTTCCATTTTATAAATTAGAAATTTGCATGACACACACACCTGTGGTGAATGACTATTAACTGTACATTGACTTTGAGAACTGAGTTGGTTGAAATCATGGAGGAGGCCTTCCTCGAACAATGAGTCAAGGATTGTCAATTACAACACACTTCTGTCATTGCATTACAAATTATCGAAGTTATCAAATTAAATCATAAAACTATTCAGCAGTAGCCCTCACCTGTAGTGTCTCTCTGCTGATGTAAGCGATCTGCAACTCAGAGAGTGGGCCAGTTACTAGCAGGAAGAAAAGAAAAGAGAAGTTAATGCTGTTTACTTGTCCGTTATAATAAAAATCTTTGTGCTAACACAAATAAAAGGGGAAGTTTTCAGTTTCACATCCATGAGTGAGAGTCACAGCTTTATTCTTTACTTCTTTACCTGCATTTCCCTATTTTAACAAACTTATTAATGTTCCCGAGATCAATGGCTGCAAAGTTCAAGCTACCATCTCTTGGTCATGAGCATCATCACTTGTAGGAGTTATAGAGTCAGAGATATACAGCATGGAAACAGACCCTTCGGTCCANNNNTGCCCCTTAGGTCCCTTTTATATCTTTCCCCTCTCACCCTAAACCGATGCCCTTTAGTTCTGGACTACCCCACCCCAGGGAAAAGACTTTGTCTATTTATCCTATCCATGCCCCTCATAATTTTGTAAACCTCTATAAGATCACCCCTCAGCCTCTGACGCTCCAGGGAAAAGAGCCCCAGCCTGTTCAGCCTTTCCCTATAGCTCAAATCCTCCAACCCTGGCAACACCCTTGTAAATCTTTTCTGAACCCTTCCAAGCTTCACAACATCTTTCCGATAGGAAGGAGACCAGAATTGCACGTAATATTGCAACAATGGCCTAACCAATGTCCTGTACAGCCGCAACATGGCATCCCAACTCCTGTACTCTATACTCTGACCAATAAAGGAAAGCATACCAAACGCTGCCTTCACTATCCTATCTACCTGCGACTCCACTTTCAATGAGCTACGAACCTGCATTCCAAGGTCTCCTTGTTCAGCAACACACTCTAGGACCTTACCACTATGTGTATAAGTCCTGCTAAGATTTGCTTTCCCAAAATGCAGCACTTTGCATTTATCTGAATTAAACTCCATCTGCCATTTCTCGGCCCATTGGCCCATCTGATCAAGATCCCATTGTACTCTGAGGTAACCTTCTTTGCTGTCCACTACACCTCCAATTTTGGTGTCATCTGCAAACTTACTAATTGTACCTCTTATGCTCGCATCCAAATCATTTATGTAAGTGACAAAAAGTAGAGGACCCAGCACCGATCTGAGCAAACTGGTACTATAACTTGTATTATCTCCTCAAACATTTGCAAGTGAACCCCAGGTCCCTCTGTTCCTGCACCCATTTTTAAGGTCAGACATGCTGAAGCTGCCAAATGGTCTATTCCTGCTCCTATTTCTTCATGTATCATCTTGCATTAAACTGCATCTATCATGTGTTCTCCCATTTCACAAGTCTTTGATCTTATCTATCATCTTTACTGTTTTTTAGATTTCCAAGTTTTGAACAATCTTCAAACTTTGTTATATTTATCAAAAGTATAACTGTATAGCACCATTGCATAATTCTTTCTGGGTATATGTGTTCACTTCCTATCATTTATATTGCATCATGCTGTTGGTATTCCATGTCCAGGGCAACCTTGCTGAGGCACATCATGTCATTTAGATAACTAATTCAAATATTAGAACAGGTCCAGATATCAGACTGGTGATGAAAACAACAGTGACACAGCCCAGGGACACTTGGAATGGCCCAGCAACTCCCTTTTCACATAATATCAGTAATTCATATACTTTCAGTAACCTGCCTTTCACACATAGTAACTCACTCACCATCAATAACTTACTTCCGTCACACTCTCAATTACTCTCCTCCTTCTCCCCCTCAGCAACTCAATTTCTCTTCTATCTTCTTCTTTAACTTCTCTCTTGGGGTCACCACAGTGCTAGTAGGTCAACTCTCCCCATCACCACCTCTTTTTCCCATTGTAGGGAGTCCAAAATTAGAGGGCATAGGTTTAAGGTAAGAGGGAAAAGACTTAAAAGGGACAGCACGGGCAACATTTTCACGGAGAAGGTGGTGCATGTGTACCAGAAGAAGTGGTTCAGGCTGATACAAATACAACATTTAAAAGACATTGAGATGGGTTTATGAATAAGGTAGATTTAGAGAGGTTTGGGCCAAAAGCTGACAAAAGGGACTAGATCGGTTTACAATATCTGGTCGGCATGGACAAGTTGGACTGAAGGGTCTGTTTCCATACCGTACATCTCTGACTCTAAATCACTCATTTCTCTCCCAATTCCTGTTTTTCAGGTTTTTTTGACACTGCATCTTTCCATCCAGTCTTAAGCCTTGCTCCTCTTCATCTTCCAGACAATTTCATTTTCATCATGACCTCACAGCATTTTATTTCTTTCTCTGAAACAGATGACCATGCTATTTCAACATTTTCTCAGCAACTTTCTTCAGTATTTCCACATTGATACTGTGATATGTTGATTCCTGATCTTGTCATTTTTCATCACCTCATTCATCCATTTCAGGATTTGCACCTTAATTGTCTCCAATCATTGGTCCACTGTTCTTGAGGTGGTCCAAGTTTCTGCACATATAAGACTAGTCTCTCAACTGACTTGTAGAATATCCCCTTCAATTCCACCAATACTTTTTACAATATTCCATTGCATTTCTTACAATAACTTCTACCATAATTAATCCAATTGTTTTATTGTCATTTCATACTTCCTTCTGACACCACTGACTAATAAGTATTTGAGGCCACTCACTTTTTCCAGATCTTCACTCATAATCTTTCTACCTTCACTTTGGTCCTTCTCTCTAGGCTGAAACTAATAGTCTGTGCATTGAGTGTTTGGTTTATTGATCTTCTCAGTAATTTAGTGTCTGAAGATCTGAAACTCAGTACTGCAGTTCCCTTGCATTATTAAGCTAATGTCAGTTATTCCTGCATATTATGTGGTTCTTTCAGCAATGATGTGGTGTGAATGTGCCCCTCTCCCCCCTCATCAAATGAGTACATTGAAGTGACATGTCTTTAAACAGTCTGACTTTTGCCAAACAAGATGGTTTGTTGATTTTTTTTTTCAAAGAGCAGCAGTTTCCTCACATTAATTTTAGACCTTGTGAAGTTAAAACTTCATCAATTGACCTAACATAAGCAGAACCCTGCAAGACCACAAATACAACGGTCAGAAGGCTGGTTCCTGGATAGCCAATAATTCATTCAACTTATCAGCTTGAACGAAACAGAAACAACCACACACACACACACAAGGCCTGAAGTGTCTATAGATTCTGTTGCCTAGCTGCCTTGAAGTGACAATTAGCTGTTGTTAAAATAGAGAAACTCAAAGGGAGAGCTCAGGCCCAAAGTTGCAGCAAAGGGAAGAAGATGATTTCGTCAATGTGGGCTTGCTGTTGTGAACTGCACTCAGGTCCAGCAATGAAATTATCTTTTGCAACAACACTACACTGTCAAGATGGAGTATATTTTGTAAAATACAGTTCAGTATCTTGACCAGTTAAGATTCATCACATTGCTGTGGATTTGGAGTCACATGTGGGTCAGACATTTTTAATTCCAGTGTGAATCAGTCAAATCCATTTCCAATAGGAGGAACATGTCATTTATATGCCTGACACCAGACTTCCGAAACAACTGTTCAACTTGCAACTCAGTCCTAACAGGAGATGGCCAGGAGGTCAGTGGAATTACTTTAGCAATGTCCTTAAAACATTCCTGAAAATATCAATTATTCTCATCTACTCCTGAGAGTTCCTGACTTATGACCAACCAAAATGAAGAAGGTTTATTCGAGAACATAAAAAAAAGTCAATGAACTTTGCTGGGAGCATGCAGAAGCAAGGTTGATGTATCAGAAAAAAGGCACAAATCTAGAAATACCTCATCTGTCCAAGAATTACCTGCCTCAGCTGGGATAGACTGGGCAGATCATGCACTGGACTTATCAGGTATCCCAGACCCAGTCAAGAAAAGTGGAAACATGCCATTCTTGATCCTAAAGGATCACCAAAGAAGCAAGTTCAGTACAAACCCCTCCTAGTCCACATAGTTCTCTATTTCCACGTTAAGTCCAAATACCAAATCAATCTCAGCCTTGAGTATACTCAACAGCTGAACACCCAGCTGTTTTACAATCCTCTCAGAAGATTTTTTTCATCTCAATTCAAAATGACTACTCTCTTATCCTGTGACTGTCCTCCTAGGTCTAAGCTCTTCAGCCAGGGGAAACATCTATCCTACTGCATTCCTTAGAGTCTTCTATGTTTGATCAGGAAACTATTCTATACGATGGGAGTGAATGGGAGAGATTTTAACCCATTGTGACCAGTAATGAGAAACTAGCTAAGCTTATTATGACAAGAGACTTAATTCAGACTGTTTCATTGGAGCATAGGAGGGTATTGAATGTTTCAAATGGTTTAAGATTGTGAAGGATTTTGAGACAGAAATTAGGGAAACTATTTCTTCTGATAGCAGAGTCAATGATGAGGTGTCTACAATCTTAAAATTGCTACAGAGTGAAGAGAAAGATTAGGAGAAATTTCTTTACACAAAGCAATTAGAGAATTTGCAACAGGAAGTGGTTGGGAAAAAGAACATTGCACTTTTCAAGGAAAACTAGATAAGTATAGAAGCAGATTAAGACCTGTGTAAAGAACAGAGCAGTGGGATTCATTTTGGATGCCAAGGTGCAGAATGAACATGACAGTCTGAATGGTCTTCCTCCTGTGTGCAGTAAACCCTTGCCTGAAACCGCATTTTGTGTCTGGGTCTGCAGAACCTTATTTCCTTTGTCAGCGTTTCCACAAAGGTTAAAGATTCGAGGCCAAAAGAACAGCAGAATGAGTGCACCAGTAAATGAATTTGTTTTATTTGTTTTGTACAGCACAGAATCCTGCATTTCAGCTGTCTGCAATCCGAGATTTTAGTGTGAGAGTTTCTGGAATGGAATGAGTTTCTTTGAAATGAGAAAACTGGAATTACCATGGTAAATATCCTGCAGTGATCCTCCTCCACAGTATTCCATACAAATCCATAACTTGTTGGACCTAATGGAAGATAAAATAGATTTTCTATCAGACAACACAGGTTAAAAATAATTGGATACAGATTAGATGTTAAAAGTCAAAGTTATATTGTCTCATCATGCACCTCTCCCAAAATTGTACTGTCTGATGAAGAATGCCCACTTTGAGTCCTCATTATTATATGTAAATTCCGTTGTTGAGTCTCAACTGCTTTAAGAAATTCTTACCCAGCTCTTACCTGATATAGCTTCCGTAATAAGCGACTATATTTTGATGTGTACAGGATTTCACCATAATGATCTCTTGCTGGATAACTGAAAAGTCATCATCTATTGGGGGGGCGAAAACAAAAGAGTAGTTGTCTTATGATCCCAGCTGGCGGTGATTCTGATGTCAGTGAAACTTGGCATGATGGAAATTTATTTTTGCAGTTTGGTCAGTTACTGATCATATTTACGCAAAGCTGCCAATGATCTTTTAACAAAAAAAAACACAAGTTTATTACACTAAAGAAAATAAAATAAAGCTATTATCAATATAATAATTTAGAAAGATCTTAACATAAACAGCAAAGAGAAAAATTTAATCCTTTTCCCAGCAATATCTTTGCAGTCACTTAATCCCAGTGAAGTTTCATTCCTATTTTAACCCAGATTTCTTAATTCAACTGCCTCCTTCCAACTCTGATGATCTGGATTTATCTCCAGTTCTAACAATGTGGAGCTTTCTACAAACCAAAAAACTGCATTTCAGCTGAGATAACCTTTCTTCTTAACTGAAACCCGATTGGGGCATAAAAGTTCAACTTTGCAAACCTTTAATGAATTAACTCTACAAGTGGTTTCTCTAGTCACATGTTTTCTTGAAAATGATGTTTGAAGTCACTGTTCAAAAATGAGCTGCTGGACTCTGTAAAAGTGCAAGCTATCACCACAGAAATAAAACCAAAAAAAACATTGAACTGCAATCTAGTTTCCCAACTGATCATATTATTATACATTATGACAAAAACAGAACTTCATCCTGCAACAAATATGAAAAGTTGTATTTTCTTTCAGTGCAATTTTAGATGGGCAGATCGATGGATATTAAGAATAGATTTTGTAGTCTCTTAGTGAGATGTAAATAATAATTTTATTTCAACCTTTCATGAAGAAAGACAATTTAGGATTGAAGGTTGGTTTTAAAACCCACCAAATTTTAGTGATGTAAGGCCTATTCCTGGCCTTAAATGGGGTGTGAGGGGAACTTCTTTATCCTGTCCTTGGATTCATTCAGTATCTAAATCTTTCTCAAAGATAACTAGCAAATTCAGACTGGGTCAAACATCACACTTGGTCACAATCCAACCATGACTTGTTAGAAAAATTCTTCTTTCCTCATTCCCATCAACATATCCGAGACCTATTTTATCTTCACTGCTCCCTCAATTTGAGACCTACTCAAAAGTCATCCTCAAAGTCCATTCAGCTCAGTTCTGCTTCTCTTTAAAATTCATTCTTGGGATGTGACTATCATGGGCAAGAGCAGAATTTACTGCCCTATCCTAATTGTGGTTGTGATCTGCCTTCTTGACCTGCTACAGTCCATGTGGGGTGAGTGCACATACAATGCTTTACCTGTTGCAATCTCGTACAACTGAATAGCTTGTTAGATCATTTCAGAAGGCAGTTCAGGGTCAAACACACTGGAGTGGATCTAGAATCTCTGACTGGATAGACCAAGTAAGGATGGCAGATTTCCTTCTCTGAAGGACAATACAGAACCATTTTTTTGTCATTTGATAGTTTCATAGTCACATATACTGAGACTAGACTTTCTATTCCAGATTTTATTAATTGAATTGTTCCCTGGGTCAATTAGCTTGGGTCTCTGGATTATTTGTCCAAAGACTAGTTCCTTACAAGTGGAGTTGCAGGATCAGGATAGTGAAGATGACGTTTGGTATGCTTGCCTTTATTGGTCAGTGCATTGAGTTTAGCAGTTGGGAGGTCAAGTTTCCCAGCTATTGGAAAGATGTTGTGAAACTTGAAAGGATTCAGAAAATATTTACAAGAATGTTGCCAGGGTTGGAGGGTTTGAGCTTTAGGGAGAGGCTTAATAGGCTGGGGCTATTTTCCCGGAGGGTCAGCTGCTGAGGGATGACTTTATAGAGGTTTATAAAATCACAAGGGACATGGATAGGGTGAATAGCCAAGGTCCTTTCCCTGGACTGGGGGAGTTCAAAACTAGAGGGAATAGATTTAAGCTGAGGGGGGAACCATTTAAAAGGGACCTGAGGGGCAACTTTTTCACACAGAGGGTGGTACATGTATGGAATGACCTGCCAGAGGAAGTGGTGAATGCTGGTACAATAACAACATTTAGAAGGCATCTGGGTGGGTACATGAATAGGAAGGGTTTAGAGGAATATGGGCGAAATGCTGGTAAGTGGGACTACATTAATTTAGGATATCTGGTCAGCGTGTCCCCTGACCAGATACCAACTTGCCCATACGTTGGACTGAAGGGTCCGTTTCCATGCTGTACGTCTCTATGACTCTCTTTATAATATTGCAAATATGAGGTCAAAAGTTTATTGCTGGAAAAGCGCAGCAGGTCAGGCAGCATCCAAGGAGCAGGAGAATCAACGTTTCGGGCATGAGCCCTTCTTCAGCTCATGCCCGAAACATTGATTCTCCTGCTCCTTGTGGATGCTGCCTGACCTGCTGCGCTTTTCCAGCAACACATTTTCAGCTCTGATCTCCAGCATCTGCAGTCCTCACTTTCTCCTCGGTCAAAAATTTATCTCAGGGTCAAATATGACACCATGATACAACTCCACAATTCAATTCCATCTGAGCAAGCACAAGACCCGATGATGTACAAAATGAAAGCACATTCAAATTGAGTATCAGAGTGGCAGCAACTGGAAAACACAGGGTAAACTTTGGAGCATGCCACTCCAATTTGGAATTCAATCTTTTTTTAAAGTGTCTGCCCTCGTCAACCATAATATGGTGGTAAAGTTAGCGTAATAGTGCAGGAGAACATAAACTAAAAACACAACAGCGCAGTATCATAAATACTTGCCTGAGAAACACGTCCCTCTTAGGTCTATCAAAACCCTTTACAATTTTGAATATTCTCCTTAACATTCAGTATTCAAAAAAGAATAATCCCAACTTCTTCAATCATTCCAAATGGCTGACTTTTATTTGTCTCGAATAGCATCCCATAAATCTATTTTGTACCCCTAAGACTTTTCTAAAGAATAATAAACACAACTGTATTCAATGTCTCGACTTGCAAATATCTCATATACTTTCTTAACCACCTTATAAATTTGAGCTGCCACCTCCTAAGATATCTGAGTGTGTACCTCCAGGTCCCAAGGTTTTTGTGGCCCCATCAAAATGTTGGTGTCTCACTTCATACTTATCCTTATTAAAAAATGTCTGCCCATTTCACCACTCTGTCTACATCTTCATTATTTGATGCATTGCCAAGTTTTGAATCATCTGTATCCTTTCACCCAAGTCCAGTTCCAGCAAAGCAATATCCTTAATAGTCATAATGGTCTCTGGGAATATCCATTGCTTACTTCCCTCCCGTCAGAAATGCAATGATTGGAATGAGGTCAGCCAAATGGACCTCAGAAAATGAATTTCCTGATTGGGGCTGATAACCTGGTCCAGTCAGGGAACCCTGGCTGGCAGCTATAAACAGCAATGTAAGATATCCTGCTCACTCTGACAACTGGCTCTGAGGAAGCCAGACCACTACTATGCACAAGTAAATAAAGTGTGACTTGGTGACAGAATACCGGCCTCTGTGGAGTTATTTCAAGGAGGCAAGATA
Source organism: Chiloscyllium plagiosum (assembly GCF_004010195.1). Taxonomy (NCBI): domain Eukaryota; kingdom Metazoa; phylum Chordata; class Chondrichthyes; order Orectolobiformes; family Hemiscylliidae; genus Chiloscyllium; species Chiloscyllium plagiosum. The sequence continues at coordinate 11,424,893 of NC_057750.1, read as the reverse complement.
TAATTTTATCCTTTGATAAAAAAAATCATCCAGTTTTAATTGTCATTTTATTTGACATCTGTGAAAGAGGAAAAAAGCCAAAGATAGTGGTTGTTGGTAGTCAATGCAATTAACAAATACCTTCTGGATTGAACACTATTGCATTATGTGGTCAGCCTGTTTCAGCATCCGAATAACCAGTCCCTAATGAAACCTGGGAATATTAAAGTAAGATATACAGCCTCTTGAGACTGTCCTGAAGTTTAAAAAGATAATTGTTGATCCTTAATTCAACTCCACATTTTTTTATCATTTGACTTCCTTAGTGTACAAAAGTTTATTGATTTCAGCCTTGAATATATTCAGCAACTGAGTAATCAATGCTCCACATTCTAGCCACTCTCCAGATAAAGAAGATTTTTTCCTGAATTCCTTATTGGTTTCTTTTTTTAAATTCACTCCTAGGATGTGGGCATCGCTGGCTCAGCTAGCATTTATTGCTCATTCCCAGGTGCTCTTGAGAAGGTGGTGGTGAGCTGTTTTCTTGAATCGCTGCATTTAGTAAACACACAATGCTGTTAGAATGAGTTTCAGGATCTTGACCCAGTGATCCTGAGGGAACAGCAAAATAATTCCAGTCAGGATGATGTGGGGCTTGGAGTGAAACTCATTGGTGGTGCAGTTTGATTTCTTATTGACCATCTTCTTTTTATGTCCACTCATTCTAAACTCTAATTCTACCCTAGCAAATAATTTCTTAAATGTTGCAAGTGTACCTGCCTCCACCACCCTCTCATCCTCCATTTTTCTAGATAAGAGTCAACAGCCTTCCCAGATAGTCATAATCTAACTCCTAGTATCATTTATGTAAATATTTTTCACACCTTGTCCAGTTACCCTTCATTGATTGTGTAATATGGAAATAAGAACTATTCGCAACACTACAAATGCTTGGAGGCAAAAGTCCAGAACCTCCACTCAGCACCAAATGCTGAGACATTCACTCCTTCTAGTGTTGCAATGGCCTCACTGATACCTCCCTCAATTGTATATAATGTGAGAGATTGACATATCACACTACAGTATGGCAACATATACATTCCCCTGACTGAGGATTACTGGATATTAAGGTATGTTGCCTGGTGTGTGACTGCACCAATTAGCATAGCAAGGCAAGGCATGGATGGTGCATGCACGCAGGTAGGCACTAAACGAGTGAGCGCTAAGAGAGCAAGCGAGTAGCTCTAAGAGACAGCCTCGATCAATCATAGAACAATACAGCACAAAACAGGCCCTTCGGCCCTCAATGTTGTAATCCGTGAACTGTGTCCCTGTATGTAGATGTCCCTGCTGCAGCTTTTCAATGCTAGTTTCTGCTGCATTCTGCAATGCCCATGTGTGCTTCCTGAGTGGCCTCCAAGTGTACTGGAGAGGTGTCATGAGGAGTTAGCAAAAGCTGGATGCCAATGACTATGTAGAAGGGGTGGCCTTGAATGTGCCCAGAGAAGATGCTTTGTCCTAAGCAAAATGCAGGTGCATTAAAGTAACCAGTGAGCTGAAGTACAATTTTTTTGTTTCCATGTTGCAATTACTCAACATTCAACTTATTTGGCGCATTTGGTAAGGTAGGAAGCTGAATATTAATGAGATAAGTTGGACCATGAGCAGGCGTTTACCAAGCAATGACCCCTCTAAATTGGCAATTCCACACTGCCAAGCAAGAAACTTACTGTGTCATTTGTCACAATCATAAAAGATGATGTGAGATGCACCTGATATCAAGATCATCCTCGCTAAACATTCAACTGGAGAGATCCAAAGAGGACCAAGAGTAATGCTCACAAGTTTTAACTGGTAGTTGGATATTGGGTGATTCATTTTGCAGATTATGTAATGAACACCAATTCACTGAATTCCTTTAATCGTGATCCGGGCATACATCTGGTTAGAATAGAGATTACCCTTGGTTAGACCACAGATTAAATTCTGTATGCAGTTCTGGTCATCATGCCATTGGAAAGATTTGATTGCATCAGAGAGGGTGCAGAGGCTATTCACCAGGATGTTGCTTGGGATGAAAAGACTGTTATGAGGATAGATTGAATAGACTGGGTTTGTTTTCCATGGAACAGAGGAGGATGAGGGGGGATCCAATTGAGGTATACAAGATTATGAGAGGCACAGACATAGTAGATCATGAGAACGTTTTTCTCATGGCAGACATGAAAAATGTGTTGCTGGAAAAGCGCAGCAGGTCAGGCAGCATCCAAGGAGCAGGATGCTGCCTGACCTGCTGCGCTTTTCCAGCAACACATTTTTCAGCTCTGATCTCCAGCATCTGCAGTCCTCACTTTCTCCTCATGGCAGACATGTCTAAGACCAGAGGGAATAAATTTAAGGTGAGGAGGAAGTGGTTTTGAGGAGATCTGAGAAAAATATTTTTCACCCAGAAGATAGTAGAAATATGGAAGGTGCTGCCTGAGAGGATGGTGGATGCAGGTACTCTTGCATCTGAATGACCACTTAAAATGCCAGAGCACAGTAGGCTTTGGACCAAGTGCAGGTAAATGAAATTATTGTAGTTTGGTATTTATTGCTCAGAATAGACATGGTAGGCCGAAAGGCCAGTTTCTATGCTGTATGTCTAGGTTTCCATGATCTTTATAAAAAAAGATAGGAAACCTCCAATATAAATCAGAGTCAAGGTAATTTCCTGGACCAGCTTCAATCATCCCATAGGTTGGCAATAGGTCTAGGTTTCTGTCTGGTTTTGTTTTGCATCTGTTGTTGTGGTTCTGTTCGCCGAGCTGGGAATTTGTGTTGCAGATGTTTCGTCCCCTGTCTAGGTGACATCCTCAGTGCTTGGGAGCCTCCTGTGAAGCGCTTCTGTGATGTTTCCTCCAGCATTTATAGTGATTTGTATCTGCCGCTTCCGGTTGTCAGTTCCAGCTGTCTGCTGCAGTGGCCGGTATATTGGGTCCAAGTCGATGTGCTTATTGATAGAATCTGTGGATGAGTGCCATGCTTCTGGGAATTCCCTGGCTGTTCTCTGTTTGGCTTGTCCTATAATAGTAGTGTTTTCCCAGTCGAACTCATGTTGCTTGTCATCTGAGTGTGTGGCTACTAGGGATAGCTGGTCATGTCGCTTTGTGGCTAGTTGGTGTTCATGGATGCAGATCATTAGCTGTCTTCCCGTTTGTCCTATGTAGTGTTTTGTGCAGTCCTTGCATGGGATTTTGTACACTACATTGGTTTTGCTCATGCTGGGTATTGGGTCCTTCGTTCTGATGAGTTGTCGTCTGAAAGTGGCTGTTGGTTTGTGTGCTGTTATGAGTCCTAGTGGTCGCAGTAGTCTGGCTGTCAGTTCAGAAATGTTTTTGATGTATGGTAGTGTGGCTAGTCCTTTGGGTTGTGGCATGTCCTCATTACGTTGTCTCTGCGCAGCTTACAGGGGTGGCTGAGTGTCTTTGTATTCGGACAGGTATGACATCACATTGTACAGGACCTGGCTAAACAGCATGATGGGTATTTTCTGGCCTGAAATGTTTTGAACACACTTGGCTGCTAATGCCACCAGGATATTACTGGAGTCTCAGGGTTAATAGTCCAGTGATAATTCTATTAAAGCTAACAGTTTATACTTTAATTGATTGAAGCAACTGAAGAAACATTGCCTCCCCTCATACCAGCACAGTGTCAGGGAAACCTGAAACAGAGAAACTTAAAAGGAAGCAATGCCTGTCAGCAAGGATTATATCGCAGACTGAGGATTTGTTTACCCTTTTAGAAAGACACAAGAATGGGTTTAAAAATCCCTGCAGCCCTAGTTGCACTGTGTTCATGAGGTGGTGTGATTGAATGCCATGAAGGGCACAGCTTGAGGACTGCCATTAGACACCTCTCAGCCGTAGGTAAAGAAAGGCCTTCTCTCAGTCTGAGTGCTAGAAGCCAGGCCAGACACTAAAGTCACCTGTAAAAAGATAACAGGACAAAAGCTTATCAACTAATTAGAGTGCCAAGACTCTTGAAATCAATTGCTCTACTACATTATCTAACATGATGGCCACAACATTCCCACATCTATTCTTTATGGCCAGAGATTAATGTGTACATCTTTTTTAACTACAATAATTTTGTTCAGTTCATGTTTCTAATCTGTTCATGTCTATTATATTTTGTTATCTTTTCTTGTGTTTAGCAGGCTAATAAACACCAAAAGCCAAGTTAATTTGGTTCCTTTTAAAAATATAAGCACATTTGGGTTATGGAAAATATGACTTGGAGGTGCCAGTGTTGGACTGGAGTGTACAAAGTTAAAAATCACAACACCAGGTTATAGTCCAACAGGTTTATTTGGAAGCACTAGCTTTCGGAGCGCTGCTCCTTCCTTATGGAAATGGTATCCAAGAGAGAAGGAATTCTCAAATTAACCTTGTTGTGAACAACAAAAGAAAGGCTTGAATTAAGAAAAAGAGCCAGTTCATCCCTGTTCATCAGGAATATAACCATTTGGGAATATCCCATCCAGGATCATTGAGAAATTGGGTGACTGATCATAACACAAGCATTGCATAGACATCACACCTGAGATGTCACACTCCAGACCTCACATTTGAGATGTCACACAGGTTAGATTAGATTAGATTCCCTACAGTATGGAAACAGGCCCTTCAGCCCAACAAGTCCACACTGACCCTCTGAAGAGTAACTCACCCAGACCCATTCTCCACATTACCCTAACTAATGCACTTAACACTACGGGCAATTTAGCATGGCCAGTTCACCTGAACTGCACATTTTTGGACTGTGGGAGGAAACCGGAGCACCTGGAGGAAACCCATTTAGACACAGAGAATGTGCAAACTCCACACAGACAGTCACCCGAGGCTGGGATCGAACCTGGGTCCCTGGCACTGTGAGGCAGCAGTGCTAACCACTGAGCCACTGTGCCGCTCCAATAGGTGAAACACAATAACAAAGAAAATCAGGCATTTTATCTTGGAGTTTTTGCTTCTTGGAAATCTAAAATTTACAAGCAGTTTATTGATCATTGAATGACTCCCATGATGCATAAACAACTACAATGACCTGGATATACACAAAAATTAATACTTTAAATGAAGGAAAGAAAACAAATTAGCACCTTTTCCTCACAGCCATGCACCAGACTCCAGTCTGCTCAGGACCAATTGTCAGTGTTTAATATTTTTAAGCCTCATCTTGAAGCTAATAATTGATACCTTAATTGGTTGGAAACTTTGAAGTTGATTAACAAAGTGAAGTGAGTGAGATACAGTGAATGTGCAGAAAAAGCTTCTGATTCTGCACTCATGCTGTGTACCTGACTCATCTCATCCCTTCACCTTCCCCTTCCAAATTCCTTGCTCTCTGACCTACATTATTTCTCATGTACAAAGAGGATTTTCTTATTTCTTCCATCTCTTCCACTGAACCTGAGGGAGCTGATAGCTTGTGGAAAAGGAATTCCTCCACCTGACTGTCAGCATCTTGCTGCATCCCTGGAGGCGCAGTGACGGCAGCCTGCTGCACTTGCAAAGCTTCAGGCTGGGCTGCAACCCACCACAGGCCTCTGCCCACATGCGGCGGATGCACACAGAGAAAGTAGGCCTTTAAGCTGCCATAGCAACCAGGAAGCAGCCTGACCACATGAAAGCAGTACTGTTTCTCACATGCAAAACTCATTAGCATTGCCTTTTTGTACAGCAAATTTTATCTCAATGGGTGGAGACCTCAGCCATTCTCTGCCGATCAAACTGTGAATACGGGCCCCCAAATTTTCCCTTCTTGCAAAAAGATTTTCTTGTGCATTTAACCTCGGACACTGGATTAAACACTGACCTTCCACCTCTGAGATTTAGAATTCTGGAACTTACAATATAAAAAGAAGCCATTTGATCAATTAAACCTTGGCCTCTTGTGAGATGGATATATTCTAATTACACTTCCCTGTTTTAAACCAGTCTAGCTCAGCCGTTGGACATGGCCTACCAGTGCGCAGAATTGCACACAGTACACTGGTTGGATTTATATGAGCGCCTCTGATAAATGTGCTCTCATCCTTTTACTGTACCCTCTCAGAATCCAATGAACAGCTCTGGCAGCACTGTTTATTTCAGTGCTGACCTTCTCAGATTCTTCCCCTTTTTCATGTTGTGTGGTCCAAACAAAGCCACTTGGAAATGATCAAGTTTAGAATGTTCGGATTCAGGGGAGGTGGTGGCATAGTGAGCTAGTGGTAATTTCACTGGACCAGTAATCCAGAAACCCAGGTTACAATGATGTAGGAGCATGGGTTTGAATTCTACCATAGTCGATGTTGAAATCTGAATTCTCTGTTAAATCTGGAATTAGATTAGATTATATTAGATTCCCTACAGTGTGGAAACCGGCCCTTCGGCCCAACCAGTCCACACCGACCCTCCGAAGAGTAATCCACCCAGACCCATTTCCCTCTGACTAATGCACCTAACATTATGGGCAATTTAGCATGGTCAATTCACTTGACCTGCACATCTTTGGATTGTGGGAGGAAACCAGAACACCCAGAGGAAATCTCACAGACACTGGGAGAATGTGCAAACTCCACACAGACGGTTGTCCGAGGCTGGAATTGAACCTGGGAACTTGGTGCTGTGAGGCAGCATTGCTAACCACTGAGCCACTGTGCCACCCCAAAAGCTAGTTTATTTGTGATCATGTAATAATTCTTGTAAAAACAGTTTACTAATACCCTTCAGGGAAGAAAATCTACTGTCCTTACTTGGTCTGGTGTACATATGACTCCAGACCTAACGCAATATGGTTGACTCCTAATACCCTCCGAAATGGTCGACAGAGACAATCAATTCAAGGACAACCAGGCCTTGTCAGAAATATCCCATCCCACACAAGAATTTAAAAAACAAGTTTGTGAAGGAGCTCACCATGATCGGGGTACTTAGATGTAGCCAGAGGATTACAGGGAATATGGGGAATGCTCCATTTGCAATTTCTATTTTTCAGCATCCTGCGATAGTTTTGATTTTATTTTGATATGCCGTAACAGGAAGAGTAGGAGAAGGATTAGATCACTCTGCTCCTCAACCCTGATGCATCAATCAGTAAGATCATAGCTGATCTGATTCTGCCTGCTGCCTTGTAGACAATTTCAAATGATATATTTTTTGCTATAACAAGTTTTTCAGTGGCTCCGACCTATGAGGTAGAAGTTACAGTGCTGACCTACACTTCGGGTAATTCAAAGCTCCTTTGAAATTCAATGGATGGGTGTCAGCATCTTTTTCCATTCCACCCCGCTTGCCCCCACCTACATATGGGAATTCTGGAAGACCATAAAACAGTCTTAAGTTAGAGGGAAAAATATTTGTCAGGCTTGTTATAGGTGTGAAAGTATTATTTACATCGCGCCCTGTCAGAACGTTAATCATAATATTCTTATTGGGAGAATAGCATGAAAATACAGAAACCAGAAACTCAACAGACTGTCAGATTAGTAGTCAGGCCTTTCAGATTCCTTACACAGTCCTCCACAGTCTTTCATTTTTATATTCATCTCACATCTGCTCTCGTTTTTTTTCGGAATGATAGGTGTGAAGTTCTGTTCTCACATTTTGTGAAAGAGCATGAACTCCTTCAAAACATAACTGAATTGCTGTGTGTACAACAACAACAATTGCATTCCGATAGCAGCAAATGCAGAGGTAGGGATCAAAATGAGCTGGATCTAAATGAACCATATTTCTGACTTGCAACGATATTGCCACTCCTTCACTATCCCTAGTTCAAAATCCTGAAACTCTCCTCCTTACAATGTATGTAAGTGCATCTTCAAGAAAGCAGTCCACCACTACCTTCTCAAAGGCAATTAGGAATGAATAAGCATTGAGCTTGCCAGCAACACTCATATGCCATGAACGAACTTTAAAAAAAGTGATCTACTCCTTCTCCTACTCTTCCTGTTACGATATATCAAAATAAAATCAAAACTAATCGCAGGATGCTGAAAAATAGAAATTGCAAATGGAGGGAAGGATCAGAATGAATTGGCCCAAAAAGGTTTATGCTTTCATGGGAATTCCCAATTAGATGAATGTCCATCAGTGACTGATATCACTGGAAGACTCCTGGAGTTATCCGGTTTATGCTTCAGTCTTGCTGAGGAAAGCGCAATCTTCTTATTGAAGAGACATTTATATTTTTATGAAGAAATTTGCTTTGTTCCAATCATCTTTAGATGTGGATTATGGTGATTCATGGCAGCTTACTATTTATCACCTTCGAGAATAATCAGGATGGGCAATGAATGCTGATCCAGCCAGTGATGTCCTTACCCCCTGAACAAATGTATAAAAAAACTTCTTATTCTGTCAGATCATCTCAAAATCTATGGATTATAATCAGAAATTACAGTAAGTGCCCCTCCCTTTCCCTCCCCTCAAGAGTCCTGAGGCAAACTGACAAGGAGCAGAATCAATAATTTCATATTTGTTGAAGCCAGTTTTCTCATCTGAGATTTGCAATCACTTACATTATTAACATGAAATACAAGAATCCTTTGGTGGGTTATTTTTTGCTGAATTCTGGTGCCCTGTTTACCGATAATCTTATCTCATTGTTAAACAGCACCGGGGGTAAGATTTCCTGGAAGTGATTTCTACTTTTCAGTGCACCATCACATGCAAATTGATTAAAGCTTTGAAACAGGGCTCACAAGAAACCACTTCAAAACACAGCCAAATAATTACTCTCAAGAATATTCACACCAGAGACATTGCTTTGAGTCAGATCATGGGAACTGAGGGTCAGTGGCATGAAGAGTCAGTGGACATGAGAGACAGACACACAGTGACTATGATGTGCCGAAATATTTTAAAAGTTTTGCACAGGCTTGGGGGGGGAGAGAAGAGAGAGAGAGAAACAGGTACATAGATGAGAAAGACATGCAAAGTCAGAGAGAGAGAGAGAAAAAGAAAACTAGACACAGATGCACAGATCTACACATTAAGATGGACACATATAAAGAGCAATATATAGAAATATACAGACAGAAACAAAGGTTTTGACAGCAGGAGAGATACATACACATACAGACATGTCTCTCTCTCTCTCACACACACACACACAAACAATGGCAAAAGTATCACTGAGGTAATAAAAGACAGTGACAGACGGCAACAGAATGGAAAACACAATGAGTGAGATACAGATAGAAGTGCCAACAGAGACAGAGAGAGACAGAACTGCAACTTGCAGTTATACTGCACCCTTAATGGAGTGAAATGTTAATGAGATGGACTGAGACATACACAGAGCAGGAATCATAGCTACAGAGAAAGAGTAATAGCTGAACAGAATGAGAAGACAGTTGGAAATAGAGAGAGAGAGAGAGAGAGAGAGAGAGACAGATGGAGAGAGAGAGAGAGAGAGAGAGACAGATGAAGATAAAGATAGCCACAGTGTTCTAGATATAAATCATGAATAACAGACAAAAATGATGTAAACTGGCCTAAAAGTTGCCTGGACAACAACAAATCTCATTTAAGTAGACTCCAAGCCAATTGTTAGTTTGTACAGAATTGGACCGGGGTAAGGATTTGCTGCAATACATTTCAATCACTCAGGATTAGAAAATGAGAGACCTAACCAGGTATGCATTTTTCCTGATTACTGTCCACTGACCATAATTGGATGTGGAATTCAGCTAAGGAAAAGTTTAGGTTGAACTGTGATGCCCCATGTGATAAAACAGCCCCTTGATTCTATACTGTCTTCAGTTAATAACTAAAATTCCCAACTTGGGTCGGAGAATTGAAATGTGACTGGTGCCTGTGAAACTTGTATCATAGTGAAAGTAACAGACTCGACTGAGAATTTGAAAACAATCCAAATATTAAAAAGTACTCAGCTCTAATTCTAAAAGAATAATCAATAAAAAAACTTTTAAAATGTCAGTGACATAGAAGGACATTGAGTCCGTGACATCTGTTTATCTCACAAGTTAGCCTGATTGTACACAGATTAATCTTATCCTATACACTCTGCCATTGTAACCCACACACTCTGTATTGTGTCCACAGTCATTGTAACCCACACAACGTTACCTTACCTTACACACAATGTTGTTATGTCATATGTACAGTGGTACTGGATCCCATGCACAGTGCCATTGTAAACCATGGTAACCAATGCAGAGTGCTATTGTAATCCATGCAGTTCTAATGTTTCCCATACCCTGCACCACTGTAACCCATACCCAATGTTATTATATCCCACACAATGTGCCACTGTACATTATCCTCAGGTGTTCCCAGGGTAGTATTCTGGGCCCAACTATCTTCAACTGCTTCATCATTCACCTTCCCTCCATCATAAATGGGATGTTCACTGATAATTGCACAACATTCAGCACCACTTGCGACTCCTTAGATACTGAAGCAGTCCATATTCAAATGCAACAAGGTCTGGTCAATATCCAGGCTTGGGCTGACAAATTGTGAGTAGCATTCGGGCCACACAAATGCCAGGCTACGACCATCAGCAATAAGAGACAATCTAATCACCGCCCCTTGACATTTAATGGTGTTACAATCACTGAATCCCCACTATCAACATTCTCATGGTAACCATCAACCAGAAACTCACTAGACTCACCAAATAAACATAGTGGCTACAAAAGCAGGTCAGAGGCTTGGAATATTGCAGCAAGTAACTCATCGCTGAAATCCCCAAAGCCTGTCCATCATCTACAAGTCATGAGTGTGATGGAATACTCCCTAATTGCCTGGGTGGGTGCAGCTCCAACAACACTGAAAAAGCTTGTCACCGTCCAGGACAAAGCAGCCCATTCGATTGGCACCACATCTACAAGCATCCACTCCGTTCACCACCGACACTCAGTAGCAGCAGTGTGTACTATCTAAACAGGCACTACAAGAATTCACCCAAGATCCTCAGATAGCACTTTTCAAACCCACAACCACTTCCATCCAAAAGGACAAGGGCAGCAGGTACACTGGAACCCCACCACCTGCCAGTTCGCCACCACCCCCCCATCCCCCTCACTGTCCTGACTTGGAAAAGTCCTTCACGGTGGCTGGGTCAAAATCCTGGATTTCCTTCCCTAATGGCATTATGTGTCAACCCACAGCAGATCAAGGAGCCACCTCACCATCACCTTCTCAAGGGCAACTAGGGATCGGCATTAAATGCTGACCAGCCGGTGACGCCCACAAATGAATATAAAAGAATCACTGTGCTATCATATCTCGCACACAGTGTAATCATATCCTATGCATTGTGTCACTGCATCCCATGGCATGGTCTTCACTGTAACCCACACAGTTTCATCCTATCACACACACAATAGGGGAGATATTATGGAATTTACAACAGCAGGAAGCATGGAATATGGGGTATGAAATTTAAGTTTCCTGATTGTGTTATGAGATGTAGAGGTGTCTCCAGCATGATGAGCATTTCACCAGCCTGTGACAGGTTTGTACTTAAAATACATTTGCATGCTATGAATATGCACTTGCACAAAGCAGTTTTTTTCAAAAAGCCCTACCCTTGGGATAATATCAGGAGTAGATGAGAATTTTGTTGCACCCAGTTCATGATTACTGAAAGATGGTGGACACCAGTCAGCATTGTGCAGTATTATGTAAAGTCAGCAGTTTTCCTTACAGCATAAAGGGGCAGAAGAATGGAAGCCTAAGACCAAACAGAGTGAGTCAGTGGCTCAAGAAATTGTGGAGAGAAGTGATTAAAATCAAGGATATGTATATAGGCTGATAAGTCCCTGGGGCCTGATGGTCTGCATCCCAGGGTACTGAAGGAGGTGGCTCTAAAAATCGTGGATGCATTGGTGATCATTTTCCAATGTTCTATAGTTCCTGCAGATTGGAAGGTGGCTAATGTTCTCCCACTGTTTAAGAAAGGAGGGAGAGAGAAAACAGAGAATTATAGACCAGTTAGTCTGACCTCAGTGGTGGGAAAAATGCTGGAGTCAATTATAAAGGACGAAATTACGATATCTGGATAGCAGTAACAGGATAGGTCAGAGTCAGCATGGATTTATGATGGGGAAATCATGCTTGACTAATCTTCTGGAATTTTTTGAGGATGTAACTCTGAAGATGGACAAGGGAGATCCAGTGGATGTAGTATACCTGGACTTTCAGAAAGCCTTTGATAGTCCCACATTGGAGGGTAGAAAGCAAAATTAGGGCACATGGTATTAGGGACAAAATACTGACATGGATTGAAAATTGTTTGGCTGACAGGCAACAAAGAGTAGTGATAAACGGCTCCCTTTCAGAATGGCAGATGGTGACCAGTGGTGTGCCGCAGGGATCAGTGCTGGGACCACAGCTTTTTATAATGTACATTAATGATATAGATGAAGGTATTAAAAGTAATATTAGTAAATTTGCTGATGACACAAAGCTGGGTGGCAGGGTGAAATGTGAGGAGGATGTTAGGAGAATACAGGGTGACCTGGACAGGTTAGGTGAGTGGACGGATGCATGGCAGATGAAGTTTAATGTGGATAAATATATGGTTATCCACTTTGGTAGCAAGAACAGGAAGGTAGATCATTACCTAAATGGAGTCAAGTTAGGTAAAGGGGCAGTACGACGAGATTTAGGTGTTCCTGTACATCAGTCAATGAAAGCAAGCATGCAGGTACTGCAGGCAGTGAAGAAAGCTAATAGCATGCTGGCCTTCATAACAAGAGGAATTGAGTATAGAAGCAAAGAAGTCCTTTTGCAGCTATACAGGGCTCTGGTGAGACCGCACCCAGTGTAGTGCATGCAGTTTTGGTCTCCAAATTTGAGGAAAGACATCCTGGCTATTGAGGGAGTGCAGCATAGGTTCACGAGGTCAATTCCTGGAATGGCGGGACTATCTTATGCTGAAAGATTGGAGCGACTGGGCTTGTATACATGATTTGGAGATGCCAGTGTTGGACTGGGGTGTACAAAGTTAAAAATCACACAACACCAGGTTATAGTCCAACAGGTTTAGTTGTAACAGGCTTGTATACGCGTGATTTTAGAAGGCTGAGAGGGGATCTGATTGAGACGTTTAAGATTATTAAAGGATTGGACACTCTGGAGGCAGGAAGCATGTTTCCACTGAAGAGTGAGTCCCGAACCAGAGGACACAGTTTAAAAATAAGGGGTAGGCCACTTAGAACAGAGTTGAGGAGAAACTTCTTCACCCAGAGAGCGGTGGGTGTATGGAATGCTCTGCCCCAGAAGGCTGTGGAGGCCAAGTCTCTGGATACTTTCAAGAAAGAGTTGGATAGAGCTCTTAAAGATAGTGGAATCAAGGATTATGGGGATAAGGCAGCAACAGGATACTGATTGAGGATGATCAGCCATGATCATAATGAACGGTGGTGCTGGCTCGAAGGGCAAAATGGCCTACTCCTGCACCTACTGTCTATTGTCTATGTATGAGACCAGAATTGGAAGAGTGCAGATATTTGGAGGGTTGTAAAGATACAGCAGGTTACAGAGATTGGGAGGAGTAAGACCACAGAGTGATTTTAAAGCAAAGGTGAGAACTTAAAATCAAAACAATCCAGGATCAGGAAACAAATTAGGTCAGTGATCACAAAATGATCAGTGCAGTTGATGTTCAGCCGGATGGGATAAGTCAACAGACATTATGCTGATTTGGAAATTGAGCTGTTCCCTGAGCCCACGAGTTTGTCATTTGTTGGAACATCTACTGGATTCTGTCTGAGAGACAAGGAATTGCTGTGTCAATGCTTGAGTCAAAATTCTTACCGGGTTCCATTTTGATGAGCTTTACTGCAGCCAGATTCCCAGTCTGTTTGTGTCTTGCCTAAAGATAAACACAAGAATTTTATTAAAAGGTTTCCATCTCACACGTCTTGTGAAAGAATGTAATATTACCAGACTGAGATGCACTCCAGCACCTCAATGATTTAGAAAAATATCACAGTAAGCACTTTAATGGGACAGTAAAATGTAGAGGGAGCTTTGCTCTGTATTTAACCTGTGCCCTATCTACCCTTGAGGTATTTAATGGGACGGTGTACAGAGTTTTACATTGCATTGAGTGCGATATCAATGCTGTAGGAAATTGTTTATTTCATGATTGAAACCGATAGAGTCCATTCACTGTTCCATTCCACATGTAGACTGGTGTGGTTGTCAGACTGATGTGTGAACTTGCAAACCAACAGCTAAAGGTTAAGCTAATGTCTGTGGGGCAACACTTGACTGAGAATGAGTCATCAATGACTTCAGCATTACTCAGACTCAATAACTGGGATGAATGGCTAGTCCACACACCTGTGCACACATAATAGATGGGATGTTGATCTTTGGTTTGTACCAGCCCAATAGATTGATGACCTTCAGTGCCTCTGACCAGTACTTCTCACCATCAGATTTACAATGACAGTTTCACTTCTGGAAGGAGCTCCAGACCCTGAATCTCAATTACCCGGTCGTAAACCTGCCCCCTCCACTTGGCATGGAGCATAGCCATCCCAAAAGTCTCTACATCAGAAGATTCAAGCTACACTCTAGAGACTGGAGGACAAATTTGATGCTGGAACTCCAGCACTGCATGGAATACTACACTGTTGCCAGGATATGGTCTTTCAGATGTGACATTAAGCTTAGTATCCAACTGCCCTCTCAAGTAGACACAAGAAATCGTGAGGCAATCTTTTGAGAAAAACATGGCAGTTTTCTCTGGTCAATGTTCATCCCTCAACCAAGATTACAATAACGATTATGTAGTTATTATCACATTGCTGTTTGTGGGAGCTTGCTGTGCAAAGGTTCAGCTGTGTTTTCTACATGACAAAGGTGACTATCCCTCAAAAGTATTTATTGGCCAAAAAGCAGTTTGGGGTTGTGCAAAAGTTGTGAAAGTTTCTTTCTTTCAGATTTGGACAACAAGCTCAAGATTCAATCTGACCACAGAAATTAACATTTTGCTCACGGTGCCTTCTGACTTAAGAGTCACAGAGTCTTAAAATTCTACAGCACAGAAACAGACCCTTCGGTCCAACTCGTCCATGCTGACCAGATATCGTAATTAATCTAGTCCCATTTGCCAGCACTTGGCCCATATCCCTCTAAACACTTCCTATTCATATATATCAAGATGTCTTTTAAGTTTTGTTATTGTACCAGCCTCTACCACTTCCTCTGACAGCTCATTCCAGACATGCATCACCCTCTGCATAAAAGAGTTGCCTCTTAGATCCCTTTTAAATCTTTCTCCTCTCACTTTAAACCTACGACCTCTAGTTCTGGACTCCCCACACCAAGGAAAAGACCTTGGCTATTCACCCTTTCCACACCCCTCATCATTTTATAAGTGTCTATAAGGTCGCCCCTCAGCTTCTCATACTCCAAGGAAAATAGCCCCAGCCTATTCAGCCCCTACCTTTAACGCAAACCCTCCGATCCTAACAACATCCTTCTGAATCTTTTCTAAACCCTTTCAAGTTTTAGAATCATAGAATCACAGATGTACAGTATGGAAACAGACCCTTCGGTCCAGCCTGTCCATGCCGACCAGATATCCCAACCCAATCTAGTCCCACCTGCCAGCACCCGACCCATATCCCTCCAAACCCTTCATATTCATATACCCATCCAAATGCCTCTTAAATGTTGCAATTGTACCAGCCTCCACCACTTCCTCTGTCAGTTCACTCCATACACGTACCACCTTCTGCATATCTTTCATATCTTTCCCCTCTCAAACTAAACCTATATCCTCTAGTTCTGGACTCCCTGACCCCAAGGTAAACCTCGATAAGGTCACCCCTCAGCCTCCGACACTCCAGGGAAAACAGCCCCTGTTCATCCTCTCCCTGTAGCTCAAATCTTCCAACCCTGGCAACATCCTTGTAAATCTTTTCTGAACCCTTTCAACTTTCACAACATCTTTCCGATAGGAAGGAGACCAGAATTGCATGCAATATTCCAAGAGTGACCTAACCAATGTCCTGTACAGCCGCAACATGACCT
>NC_057750.1:11319121-11408536 GCF_004010195.1 Chiloscyllium plagiosum | reverse complement strand
AAAAACTCAATCAAGTTTGTGAGACATGATTTCCCACGCACAAAGCCATGTTGACTATCCCGAATCAGTCCTTGCCTTTCCAAATACATGTACATCCTGTCCCTCAGGATTCCCTCCAACAACTTGCCCACCGCCGAGATCAGGCTCACCAGTCTATAGTTCCCTGGCTTGTCTTTACCGCACGACATTATTCCTAGAGCAGGGAGACCAGAATTGCCAGCAATATTCCAAAAGTGGCCTAAACAATGACCTATACAGCTACAACATGTCATCCCAACTCCTATACTCAGTGCACTGACCAATGAAGGCAAGCTTACCAAATGCCTTCTACATGCAATTCTACTTTCAATGAACTATGAACCTGCACTCCAAGGTCTCTTTATTCAGCATCACTTCCCAGGACCTTATCATTAAATGTAGAAGTGCTCTGATTTGCCTTTCCAAATGCAGCACCTCACATTTATCTTAGTTAAACTCCATCTGTCTCTCCTCAGCCCATTGGCCCATCTAATCAAGAACCCATTGTAATCTTCTTCGCTGTCCACTACACCTCCAATTTTGGTGTCACCTGCAAACTTACTAACTGTACCTCCAATGTTCACATCCAAATCATTTATATAAATGACAAAAAGCAGTGAACCCAGCACCGATCATTGTAGCACAGGTCTCCAGTCTGAAAAACAACCCTCCACCACCGCCCTGGGTCTTCTACCATTGAGCCAATTTTGTATCCAAATGTCTAGTTCTCCATGTATTCTAAATGATCTAATCTTGCTCGTCAGTCTACCATGAGGAACACCTTACTGTAGTCCATATAGATCATGTCCACCACTCTGCCCTCATCAATCCTGTTCGTTACTTCTTTAATAAACTCAATTAAGTCAGTGAGGCATGATATCCCATGCACAGAATCATACTGGCTCTCCTTAAACAGTCCTTTCCTTTCCACGTTCATGTAAATCCTGTCCTCAGGATTCCCTCCAATAACTTGCCCACCACCGATGTCAGGCTTACCGGTCTATAGTTCCCTGGCTTTTCCTTACCATCTTTTTCAAATAGTGGCACAATATTAGACAATCTCCAGTCTTCTGGCACCTCACCTGTGGCTATCAATGATACAAATATCTCAGCAAGGGGTCTAGCTTCCCACAGAGTTCTAGGGTTCTCCTGAATGGATCCCGGGATTTATCCACATCTCTGCATTTTAAGACATCCAACACCACCTCCTCTGTAATATGGACATTGGGGAGTTCTTGGACTAATGGGGACAGGACCGTGTCGAGGTAGGAGGAGATTCTTAAGGGGCCCTTTTGTCTCCCTAGTTGTCCTTAATGTAATTATAGAATGCCTTTGGATTCTCCTTAACCACATTTGGTAAAGCTATCTCATGTCCCCTTTTTGCTCTCCTGATTTCCTTGTACGTATACTCCTACTGCCTTTATACACTTCTAGGGATTCACTCAATCTCTGCTGTCTATTTCTGACGTACGCTTCCTTCTTATTCTTGACAAAAACCCCAATTTCTCTAGTCATCCAGCATTCCCTATATCTACAAGCCTTGCCCTGCACCCTAACAGGAATATACTGTCTCTGGACTCATTATCTAATTTTTCAAGGCTTCCCATTTTCCAACTGTCCCTTTCCCTGCCAACATTCGCCCCCAATCAACTTTTGAAAGTTCTCTAGGCGAAAGTGAGGATTGCAGATGCTGGAGATCAGAATCAAGATTAGAGTGGTGCTGGAAAAGCACAGCAGGTCAGGCAGCATCCGAGGAGCAGGAAAAATCAATTTTTTGGGCAGAAACCCTTAATCAGTTATTATAGTTATGGCAACCTAGCATTGCCAGGATGCTGCCTTTGAACCAGCATTTGGTCCACTGCATTTCCACATGCCTGAGGAGAGATCCACCAGGTAGTGTAATTTTAGTGGTGGCTGTCCACAGTGTATGCCATGCATGTTGCAGGCAGTTTTCAAAGCACAGGATGACAAATGGATCCCTCGAGGCTGATCCCATAAAGGTACATTCATAGGTACCAGCTCAACCACACTCTTCGCCTGGACTGTATGTCATCTGGAGGCTGTCAGTGCACCAGACTGGAGATGGTTCCAGTCTGTACACTGACCGCATTGCGGATATGAGGTCAGGAATGAACTTTTAACAATGTTAACGACAGTGAAAACATTGAGTTTTAATCTGATGCACTTTTGGGGTACGCCAATGATTTCAAACCCTTTCTCCTTTTAATAGATGTTGGTTAATAGTCTAGCAATCCAGCCCCCTCACTACAACTCAGACATCAACCCACTCAGTACAAACTGCAGCAGTGGAACAGTTGCTAATAGCTCTCTTACAACAACAAGCTTCCATTACAACAATAAACAAGTAAACAGGAAGTTACATTCTGAACCAGTTCATAACAGGAACCAGCATTGTTGACAGCAATATGTCATGATGGGATCATTGTCATCAGTTGTGGTCATCAGTGTTAAACAACAGAGCAACTGGTCAGTAGAGTCCCCAACATATCATAATGAGCTGCTTAGCTAACTCAGGACAGGAAGCAAGATGTCACATTTTCATAGCACCTTCCAAAACCACAGGACGTCCGAACACATCTTACAACCAAATATGTACCTTCAAAACATATTAATTGTTGTAATGTTGGAAACCATGGCATTTGTATACAATACAATCTCTCAAATACCAATGCAATACTGATCAGCAATGCTTTCTTTGGTAATGGTTGAAATAAGATTGTTGGGCAGTACATTGAGGCGGATACACTCGTGGTATTTTGATTAGAATCCTGGAGGGTTATTAAAACTGACAATGTTTGGGCTATCAGATTTGTGAAAAGTTCATGTCAGCCAATTTGGAAATGACTCATTGAATTGTCTCCACAGTCCAAGTTAAGGAAACTGTCAGGAGGCAGTTAGGTAGAATCCCAAGGAGCTGAGATGACTTGAGTCCAGTGTTGGGAAACAGGTCAAAATTGTGTGTGCTGTGTGTTTTGGAGATCATTTTGTTGTATATATTTAGATGGCTTAATCTATTGTTTTTCTTTTGTGTAATCAACTTATGTTCAGTTGTTTAAAAATTACAGCCTTATGTAACAATGTCTCAGTGACAAACCACTACATTAACGAACGAAACAAAACAAAAATCGATCAAGCCAGATTTCATTCAGGAATCTGATTTGTCCCGTAACTCAGTTCATAACAAAAGTCTCATTAAATCACTCACTCCTGAACCTCCTATGCTGCAGGGAATACAAACCTAGTTTATGTGGTCTCTCCTCATAATCCAACCAATGGAGACATGGAGTCCATTATAAAAGATTTATTAGCAGAGCACTTGCTAAACAATAACAGGATTGGGCAAAGTCAGCAAGGATTTATGAAAGGGAAACCATGTTTTATACATCTACTTGAATTTTCCAAGGATGTAACTGGTAGAGTTGATATCAGAAACCAGTCAAGGTGGTTTGCTTGGACTTTCAGAGGGCTTTCGATAAGGTGCCACATAAGAAATTAACATGTAATTAAATCACATGGGATTGAAGGCAGTGTACTGACATGGATAGAGAACTGGGTGGAGAACTACAGACAAGAAACAAAGAGTAGGAATAAACAAGTAGCAGCCAGTACTGCAGAGATGAGTGCTTGGAACCAGCTATTCACAATATGTATTCATGATTTAATGAGGAAACTAAATGTAATATCTCCAAGTTTGCAGATGACACAAAGCTGAGTGGGAGGGTAAACAGTGAGGAGGATGCAGAGA
Organism: Chiloscyllium plagiosum; assembly: GCF_004010195.1. Taxonomy (NCBI): domain Eukaryota; kingdom Metazoa; phylum Chordata; class Chondrichthyes; order Orectolobiformes; family Hemiscylliidae; genus Chiloscyllium; species Chiloscyllium plagiosum. The sequence continues at coordinate 11,404,752 of NC_057750.1, read as the reverse complement.
TGCTTCATTGTGATTTGGACAAATTGAGTGAATGGTGAAATGCATGCCTGTTGATATATAATGTGAATAATGTGAGATTATCTACTTTGGTAGCAAAACAGGAAGGCAGATTATTATCTGAATAGCAATAGATTGGGAAAGTGAGAGGTGCAAAGAAACTTGGTATCCTAGAACACCAGTCATTGGAAGTAAGCATGCAAGTGGAGCAGGCATTGAAGAATGTTATGTTGGCCTTCATTGCAAGAAGATTGGAATGCTGGATTAGGATATCTTGCTGCAATTGTACAGGGCCTTGGTGAGGCCATACCTGGAGCACTGTGAGCAATTTTGGTCTCTTTATCCAAGGAAGGATGTTCTGGCTATGGAAGGAGTGCAACAAAGGTATACCAGACTGATTCCTGGGATGGCAGGACTGATGTATGAGGAAAGACTGGATCAGTTAGGGCTATTTTCACTGGAGTTTAGAAGAATGAAGTTGGATTTTCATAGAAACCTATAAAATTCGAACAGGACTGAACATGATAAATGCAGGAAGGCTGTTTCTGATGACTAGGGAGTCAAGAACCAGAAGTCATAGCCTAACGATATGAGTTAGATATTTTTAGGTCTGAGATAAGGGGAAATTTCTTCACCCAGAGAGTGATGAGCTTGTGGAATCTTCTACCATAGAAAGGGGTTGAGGTCAAAACATTGAATGCTCTCAAGGAGGATATAGTTTTTAGAACGAAAAGGATCAAAAGGTATGAGGCTAAAGTGGGAACATGGTATGATCATATTTAATAGCCTACTCCTACTCCTTTTTTTTCGGTTTCAATGATCTGGTTGTGGATCTTCCCTATCACCTTCCAAATATACTTTTTCTTCGGTGTGGTGCCCAGAATTGTACGTAGTATTCCAGATTTTATCAGAGTTTTTTTTATTGCTGTCCCTTTATGTTCTATCCTTTTACCAACTCATCTAAAAGACAGCACAACGTCAATACTGTATTTGAAGTGTCACCATAGATTTATGAGTTCTGGAATAGGAATTGAAGCCACAATCTTCTGATTCAGGACTTGGAAAAATAAAAGCAAAAGAAAAATAAATATCTGAAGCACTTTATATGTTTTTAGTGTATTGCTTCACGGCCTATTAACCTTATGAAGTGTTATCCATGTTCTAGTGTAGAGAAATACATCAGAGCAAAGTCTAATTCTGGACTACACTGTCAGTCTGTTTGAGATGTGTGCTTACTTTATTGGTTGTTCTTTTAAGAAAGAGGAACTCATAGAAATGGGGAAAGGCCCAAAGACCCAAACCAAATTTGTCACCACTTCACAAAACACTATCATTGAGTTTGCAAGCATGATACCTGGCTTCCTGTCCCTCACAGTTTAATTCTCCACCGTGCTCCCACTCCGACCTTTCAGTTCTTTGCCTGCTGTAATTTTCCACTGTGACGTTAGGGAGGAAGTTGCCCCTGGAGTCCTCAATATTGATACTGTGGTCAAAGATGCGCAAGGAAACCTCCAGCTAATAACCATGAACTGCTCCCTTTGGCCGAGGTATCATGCTGAAAACCATTCAGAGGAGGCACTGAGAGTGACAAGAGTACATCATATGTTTTAAATGACTGAGTTCAATGTCCATCAAGAGTGGCTTTGCAGCATCATTAATGACTGAGCTGGCCAGTGTTAAAAGACACAACTCACATAATGTATCTGTTCATGACAGCATCGGTAAGACTGACTACTGCACTGTCTTTATGGAGATGAAGCCTAGTCTTCACATTGAGATTATCCTCCCCCTTGTGTGCATTACTACTGTTTTGAACAGATCTAGCAACTCAAGACTGGGCATCCATTAGGGGCTGTGGGCCATCAGCATAGCAGAACTCTACTCTAAAATAATCTTCAACCTCCTAACCTTGCATATTCCTCCATGCTACCATGACTATCAAGCTAGTTCAATGAAGAATACAAAAAGGCATGGTAGGAACAGCATCAGGCATACCTAAAAATGAGGTATCAATCTGGTGAAGCTACAAAACAAGACTATTCCCATGCCAAGCAGAAGTGATAGACAGGGTTAAGCAATTTCACAACCAACGGATCAGATCTAAGCCCTGCAGTCCTCCCACATTCAGTTGTGAATAGCAGTAAACAATTAAACAATTCACTAGAGGAGTAGGTTCTGCAAATATCCCCATTCTAAATATTGGTGGAGCCGAGCATATTGGTGCAAAAGATAAGACTGACATATTTACAACAGTCTTCAGCCAAAAGTACCAATTGGATGATCTATCTTAGCCTCCTCCACAGATCTCCAGCATCACAGTATTCCATTATGCAATTCAATCCATATTGCAGCCTTGGCTCAAGTGGACAAAAGAGTTGAATTCCAGAGGTGTGATAATAATGACTGCCCTTGACATCAATGCTATATTTGACTGGGTGTGGCATCAAGGATCCTCAGCAAAATTAGCTTCAGTTGGAATCAGGAGGAAAATTATTTGCTGGCTGGAGTCATACCTAACACATGAAAGATGGCTGTTGTTGTTGGAGTTCAGTCATCTTAGATCCAGGACATCTATGCAGGAGTTCTTCAGAATAATGTCCTAGGCCCAACTATCTTCTGCTGCTTCATCAAAGACTTTCACTCCATCATAAGGTCAGAGTGATAATATGCAACCTTCAGCAAACAATGTTCAACACCATTCATGACTCCTCAGATACTGAAGCAGTTCATATACAAATTCAGCAATACCTACATAATATCCAGATTTCAGCTGACAAGTAGCAAACAATATCCATGTCATACAAGTGCCAAGCAATGACCACTTCCAATAAGACAGAATCTAATCATCACCCTTTGATATTCAATGGCACTGTCATCACTGAATACCCTACTATCAACATCCTGGGAGTTACTATTAACCAGAAACTGAAGAGGACTTGAAATGAATTCACGAAAGACTTTTACATCTGTGATGCAGGTGACCTCATAGGATGTTGAGCTGGACCATCCGATTAACATTTCTGTCCAAGATGATTGTTGACACTTCAGCCTTATGTTTTGCACTCACATACTGGGCTCCCTCATTGTTGAGAATTTTTAAAATACTTTGATGGGTTACCCAAGAACCCAGTGGCTTGCTGGACAATTTCAGTGTTAATTTAATAGTTAACAACATTGCTATGGGTTTGGAGGCACATATAGATTAGATAAGGTAGATATATTAGATTTCCTTCCCTAAAGACATTTATGAACAAGAAGGGTTTTAACAAGAATCAATGTTAGTTTCCTGGTTACCATCACTGAGATGAGATATAAATTCCAGATTTGTGGATGGAATTTAAATTCCACCAGCTGCCATGGTGGGACTTGAACGATTCGCCTGGGCCTCTGTATTACTAGTCCAGTGACATTACCATTACAGTATTACAGTACCTCTATGTTTTCTTCTCTTAATTGTTTGAGCATCAACTATTATGCAATATTGGATGTGGCAGGGCTGGTTAAAGGATCACTTAGCTCAGTCAGTTTCTATTTAGCTTCACCAGATGGATATTTATTTTATTTAGATGTGTCATACATACTCTCTTACATGCCTCATTGAATCAGGGCTGACCACCTGCTCGGTGGTCATGGTGGAGTGAGGGTTACACAAGCCATGAAGTTACAGATCACAGAGGATTACAATTCTGCTGATGATCCACTTGCATGTGCATGCAGTAGCGAACTGTTCGACTTGTCTCAGTGGGAGTGAGACTGTACATGAAAATTCAGGGCTTGTCTGGCATTAAATTGGGGTTCTGACTTTGATGAGATACTGATTGGTTTCACAGTGAAGCTTTATGCCAAATAATAATGCTGTGTTTTGGGCATAGCAAACTTGCACTATCCTCTCTGCTGGTTTTATGCAAATAACACTTCCTGTTCATGAGGTGCACAAGTGCAATGCATGGGCTGCAACTAGAGCAGCACTTCCAATCTGACAAAACAACAGTGATTGACCGAGAGAAAACCACAACACTAATTGCAGAGCGCCAGCTAAGAGTATCCCATCTGTGCCAGAGAAGATGGTTAATGTAAGGAAATTGATATTCCTACTGACAGGAGCTACAATTCAAAAAGAATGCTAGCAATTTCAGTGGTATAGATATACATTTGAAAATCAATTTAACAATTTTCAGGAAAAAGAAAGGTTCAACAAAGAAAATAATCCGTTAAACTTACACCTCTCCCCTCCAACCACCCACTTTCTCGCTATCCCCAAACATCATTTAACCCACCTTCTCTGCATACCCCTTAAGTCCATGAACATTCCTCCCCGATCCTCACCACATTCTACACAGGGTTTATTGACAGTATACTGAGCTGCTGCATCTCTGCCTGGTTCAGGAATTGCACTGTCTCGGATCACTAAGAACCTACAACGGATAGTGAGGACACCTGAGAAGATCATTGGGCTCTCACTTACCTCCATTACAGACATTTACACCACACGCTGCATCCGAAAGGCTAAGAGCACTGTGGAAGACCCCACACACCATTCACCCAAACTCTTCTCCCTCCTGCCATCTGGCAGAAGATACCAGAGCATACGGTCTCTCACGTCCAGACTGTGCAATAGTCTCATCCCCCAAGCTGTCAGGCTCCTAAACACAGTATAATCAGACTCTTTCCCATCTGAAATTCTTTGCATGACTTTGAATTGCTGCTAGAAATATGTCTATTATTTATCATTCTTCTATTACACTGTAACTTGCAAGTCTTGCACTTCTTATGCGCTTTATGCCGTGTACGATGGTGTAGTTAGTGCTGTTCATGTAGCACCCTCAGTCCTGGAGGAACGCTGTCTCGTTTTTACTGTAGCAGTTGTATATGGTGGAAATGATAAATAAAGAGCTACTCTCTCTCTCTCTAATCTACTGTATCCCTCAACTCCACCCTCTCCTTTTTCAGTATTTTATTCTTGGAGTGATGGGCATGAGAACAGAGTAATTTGCAAGAATATAGGAACACGAAGATGTCATTTATCCCCAGCCTATTCTATCAGTCAGTGAGACTATAGTTGATCTGCAATCTTACTCCAAATACCTACTTTGTACCATAATCTTTCATACTTTCAGTGAACAAAAACCTCTCAATCTCAGTTTTTGTATTAACAATTTGCCTTGCATTAACTGGCATGTGTGGAAGAGACTTCCAAGTTTCTCTCACCTTTGCATGTAGAAATGTTTTCTGATTTTGCTCCTTCTGAGAAGCCAAGTTCCATGTTCACTGATCCTAGATATCAAACCCCTGAAAGTAATCTCTACCTACGTACCAAGACAAGCAGATGAGGGAGAAGGGAATAAAACATAACGTTGACAGACATAATGTTGCCTACCACTTCAACACACCACCTCATTCCCTGGCCACCATCCCTATCTCAGGCTTGCTGCAGTGCTTCTGCAAAGCTCCGTGCAAGCTGGAAGAACACCAAATTTTCTGCTTGGGAACTCTACAGCCTTCTGGACTCAGTATCGAGTTCAACAATTTTAGGACTTGAGGCACCTTGTTCCATGTCCTTACCCTACCATCACCACACACACAAGGTTTGTTATCACATGGTCTGCTATTATACATCCCCATTAGTAGCTATTTATTCTCCCAGGCCGATCTTTTTCCACTCCTTTTTCTGTCCAACTGTTCTTTTCTCTCTCTCTTTGCGCTATACCTCTATCCATCATTTACTTCTTATCCCCTCCCCCCACCCTATCTTCTGCATAAAAAAAATTAATTTTTTCCAAGCTACCATCAATTCTGAGGAAGGGTCGCTGAACCTGAAATGTTAACTTTGATTTCTCTCTACGGATGCTGCCTGGCCTGAGTTTTTGCAACAATTTCTGTTTTTATTTCTGATTTCCAGCATCTGCAGTTCTTTCAGTTTTTACAATCTTGACAGAGATGGGTGAGAAAAGGAAGACTAATGCTGGAGTATAAATACCATGTGGACTGGTTGAGCCAGTTGAGATGTCTATGACATATGTCCGACGTAATCCCTTAACATTCTTGATTAGGAATTAAAACCTAATTTACATAATCTTCCCAGAAAGTTTAACCCTTGGAGTGTCAATGTTCAAAATGCAGATTCCTTTAAGGATCAATCAAACCAGCTCCTGAGTTGGTTAAGAGCAGCATTGAACGCTGGAGCAGACCCATCTTCAAGACCCAACTTCTCCAGAGGCATGTCGTACCAATTCTGAACAGGTTGATTAGAAACCATCAAGAGTTGGGTTCTTACACTGGCCCAATGGGCAGTTCTTATCATTTGTTCCAATTTGTAGTTTGTCAAACTGTTGATTTGGTTGCCCTGCTATAATAAGGGTATTATTAAGTTAGAGAGGGTTCAGAAAAGATTTACAACGAATGGAAGGTTTGAGTTACAAAAATAGGCTGGGCATTTTTTACACTGGAGTGTAGGAGATTGAGGGGCGATCGTAGAGGTTTATAAAATCATGAGGGACATAGTTAAGGTAAATAGCAAGGGTCTTTTCCTTTGGCTTTGGGGGAATCCGAAACTATGGGCATATTTTTAAGGGGAGAGGAAAAAGTTTTAGAAAGGGCGAGGGGCAACTTTTTCACACAGAGTGGTTCGTGTTTGGAATGAACTGCTAGAGGAAGTCATGAATACAAGTACAGTTACAACATTTAAAAGACATTTGGGTATTACTGGCTCCAATAATTTCCCTACAATATCAATTCGGGTATGTACATGATAAGAAAAGGCTAAGAGGGATATGAGCCAAATGCAAGCAAGTGGAATAGTTTAGTTTGGGAACTTGGTCAGCATGGACTAGTTAGACCGAAAGATCTGTTTCCATGCTGTGTGACTCTGTGGTAGTGCGTTTTTCATAGGTACAACCTGGACTCTTGTGGCAGAATAGTGGTGTTCCTACCTCAGGGGTAGAAAGCCCAAGTTCAGGTCCCACCTGTTCCAGAAGTGTATCATAACATACCTGAACAAATTGATTTTTTTTTAAAAAGCCGGGGGGTTCATCATTAGTGTAGAGTTGATCTGGCAGGGAAAAGAGGAAACTGTTGTTTGTGCTAAATTACAGATTTACTATAAAACACTTGTAAATCTCTGGAAGTCTTTGCTACCCAATTTAATCTCTGGGTATTAGTCTATTAAACATGGAGTCCCAGTATCATTTCCAGTAAATCTACACTGCACTCCCTTCAAGGCCAATACATCCTCCTACAGATGTGGTACCTACTTTTGAACACAGTACTCCGGGTGTGGTCTAACTAGAGCTTTTATAGCTGTCATATTACTTCTTTCCTTATTGCTAATGAATAAAGTCCTCCTGGAATCAGTCACAACTTTCCAATTAGAGTTCTTGCTCTTTATCCCAACTCTCTGTCACCTGCTGCTCAGGTAATTTCCAAACCAGTTGAATTCTATGAACTTCTGGATAATAAAAAAAAAGTGAAGAAAAAGAGCTGGGTTCTCCATTTAACCAGCAGTCTTTCACAGGAGACTTTATCAAATGCCTTCTGGAAGACTGTATAAATAACATCCATAAAGATTCCCTTGTACACTACTATATTCACTTCTTCAAAAGAAAATCAAGTTCATTAGGGATAACTTACTCTTTACAAATCCATGGTAACTTTTTCTGATCAGATGAAAATGTTCAACTTGTTCACAATCTCTTATTACTGGCTCCAATAATTTCCCTACAATATCAATTAGGCTCCTGGTCTATAACTCTGGCTTTCCTCTTCTCACCTTTAATGAGTAGTGAAGCTACTTCTGTATTTTCCAATCAAAAGGAATGGTTCATGAATAGAAAGCTCACAGGGTCACTAGTTGGGGATGCTACAAGGAAATGATCAGAAAACCTGTTAAATTGCAGGGAAACTATTTGACAAGGCTGCATTGAAATTCTGCACTGTAACGACTAGCTAACTGGCATTACTCAAGGAGTTTCAGTTGAGTAATCCTGTCACAACGTCATGTATTATTACTCCATTTCTGAACCAGTCAATCTGAGTAGAGATTTCTCATTTTGGAGAATTTTCAAATCACACTGACTTTTTATAGGGGCTCGGTTCTGATAGCATCTTATCGTCGAAACTCACTTCACTCCTTTTGCCCTTATCCATTGGTTGCAAATATCACTCACACCATTCCGTGAATGAGTTGAAACTTTATTGCTGGAACAGCACAGCAGGTCAGGCAGCATCCAGGGAACAGGAGATTCGACGTTTCGGGCACAGGCGAATCTCCTGTTCCCTGGATGCTGCCTGACCTGCTGTGCTGTTCCAGCAATAAAGTTTCAACTTTGATCTCCAGCATCTGCAGACCTCACTTTCTCCTCCATTCCGTGAATGAGCATTGTAACCCAAAGGTTCCTCAAACTTCTCTCAATTACTGAACAAAACACAAAAATATAGAAAATCTAAAGCACAAAGGAGGCTATTTGGCAGATCATATCTATGCTGGTCAATAAAGAGCTCTTGGTTTCATCAAATCCCGTCTTCCAATACATAGTCTGGGGATGTGTGGTTTACTCTATTTCAAGTGCATATCAATTATCCCTTAAATGTAACCAGGGTTTCTGCCTCGGTTATCCTTTCAATCAATGAGTTTCGATATCCACCACTCCTTTAAATTAAAAGATTTCTAAAGTCCTATATTAAAACTTCTAAGAAAAACTTACCTTGTTCACGAATGTCCTTTAGGGAAGGAAATCTTCCATCTTTACTTAGTCTGGCCTACAAGTGGCTCCAGACCCACAACAATATTGACTCTTAACTGCTGTCTGAGATGAGCAATAAAAGCTGGCTTAGCCCTCATCCAGTGAATGAATAAAAATATTTCTACTCTTCCTAGTCTTGATCTCTGAATGGATATAGGTTCTTCCTATACACTGAATGGAAGCATTTCATAATTAGAGACATCCTCATTTAAAATCTCACCTCAGCCTCCTCAATTCTTACAAAAAAGCCTATCCATTCATTCCTCGTAGCTAAAATACCGCATTCCTGGCAAGTCCACCCTCATAAATCTCCTCTGCACCCTCTTAAATGAAATCACATTCTTTTTGTCTTGTACAAGGTCTGTACTGTATTGTAGACATAGCCTAACTAACATTTTATACAATTCTAACATAACATCGTGACCCCTGAAAAGTGTCCTGCACATTACCTTCATCATCTATCGACCTGTCCTGCTATCTTCAGGGATGTGGTTCAGCACTCCAAGGTCCTTCTGTTCCTCAACACTTTTCTGTTTTCTGCCATTTATGTTTTCCCCAAATACATGACCTCACACTTCTCCAGACTGAATATCGTCTGTCAATTTTCTGCTCATGACCATCAATTGATATCTCCGTGTGGTTTGCAGTTTTGTTTTCTTCACTGTCATTCACACAAGTAAGTACTGTATCATTATCCAATTTCTTAAGCATGTGTCTACGTTTATGTCAAAATCATTGATATGTATTGTGAAAAGAAAAGGGCCAGCTCCACTGGTGAGAGTCCCAGTCAGAAGAATGCTTGTTAAACATTATTTGCTTCTAATCCTGATCCAACAGGCTACTTGCTCTTGGATCTCACAGGTATTTAATTTCCCAGTCTGTCATGCAGTACCTTTCTCAAACCAAAATAAATCACATTACGTGTATTATCCTTTTAGCATTCTCCATCATCTCTTAAAGAAATGTGATCAAGTTAACTAGACATATGCTTCCTTCAGCATACAGTAATTGTCCCTGATTAATCTACGCCTTTCTAAATGACAATTTTACTGTCCCTCAGAATATTTACCAATGATTTTTACACCAGCAACAAACTGACTGAAGCTGTCACTTCCTCCACCTTTATACAATGACACATTGTCAACTGTTCTCCGGTGAGAGAGGACTGCAAAATAATGGTGATTTGTGTCAGTGTTAGAAATGCAGAGCACTTTAAGAGTAAGTTACAACAGCTCCAATGTTGACAGAGAGCAGGTAGCCTCAGTGGACTTTGTATTTAAGACCTGGGTTCTGCTAACTGTCTGACCCTCTTCCACAGTTATGTTCCTGCTTGGGTATCTTTGGAGAGGGAGCATGTGGTGTGTACCAATACTCTCAATGCCTTTAGAGACAGGTGGGCACCCCAGGGTGCTAGAGTGCTTTATCTCCTCTTCCAACTCCATTTTGATTTAGCCCCCTCCCCCTATTTCTCCCTCACCTTTAGGGATCTGCATTGCCCTTAACGGGGTTTGCATGTAAATTAATCAGTTGGAAAACACGGGCATTTGTTGGTAGTAGTTAACAGATAAAAAGATATCACTGGTAATTTGTTGATGTGAAAAGAAATGTTCAGTTTTGTGTAAGAGCACTTCTGGAAATATAAAAAACAGCTGAGTCCTCCCCAGAAAGCTCAATCCATGGGAGTCCTCTTGCTTTCCATTGGGGACCTAAGTGAAGGGTGTTGCAGTCCTACGCAATCTTGTGTAGCCAAATGTTTTATTCTATGGTGTTGTAGAGTGTGTGGATGATCTATATATTGGTTGTGGCTGGTTGCACATCCTTCTTAATTCTTTGTAAAACCTTTGTTGTGCTTTTGGTTGCACTTCAGCCCCAGGCTCCTGAACTTTGTGCATCCAGGTGCAGGAAAGCTGAATGACCTCCTTTTGGGTTTGATCCTGGGCTTGGCCAAGTTGGCCATTAACAGGTCCAGATAGCGGGTAATGTAAAGGGTCACAGTTGCCACCTGTCTGCCCCTACACCACAGCTATTTCCATGTCCAGGTATCCTTAGAAAAGGGAGAATGCGGTGTTCACAATTGCAAAGCCCCTGATGAGCTTTGCAGGTAAATTGATATTTGGTTGAAAACCAGTGATTTGGTGGTACTGCATAAAGGTGGAAAGTAACATGGGTGATTTGGTGGAGGCAATGGCCTAGTGGTATTATTGCTAGACTATTAATCCATAAACTGAGCTAATGTTCTGGGGAAATCAGCTTAAATCCCACCATGGAATTTGAATTCAATAACGAACCTAGAATTAAATGTCTCGTGATGACTGTGAATCCATTGATAATTGTCAGGAAAAACCTGATTCACTAATGTCCTTTAGGGACGGAAATCTGTCATCCTTGCCTGGTCTGACCTACCTGTGACTCCTGACCCACAGCAATGGGTGGTTAATTCTTAACTGCCCTCCGGGCAATTAGGGATGGGTAATAAATGTTGGCCGAGCCAGAGACACCTACATCCCATGAGTGTTTTTTTTTAAAGCAGCGTTAAAGGTGCACGTGAAAACACTTCTGGATAATAAAAGAAAAATGTTTTAGAAAGCTGGGTTATCATTGTACTGCCCCTCCTGGGTTTTGCGTGTAAATTGGTCATTAATTGGAAACATGGGTGATTTGACGGTAGAAGAAAAGTCATTTAATTGTGTGTGAAAGCACTTCTGGATATAAAAAAGAAAAGAGAGCCAAGCTCTGGATTTTGTGGCACAGTATAGGAGGTCTTGGGTTTAACTCTGACCTGATGCAGAAGTTTGTAATAACATCTCTGAGCAGATTGATTAGAAATTATCAAAAGCTGAGTTCTAGGAGATCTAGTGGCACGGTGATAGTATGAGACAGAAGGCCTGGGTTCAAGTCCTGCCTGTCCCAGAATGTGTTATAACATGTTTGAACAGGCTGATTAATAATGAGGGCTTTTGTGGTGCATTTACAGTGTCCTTTCCTCTGAGCCATGAGGTTTGAGTTCAAATCTCATCTGTACAGAGGTGTCTATTAATATCACTAAATAGGTAACACATCAAAGGGTGGGGTTCTGTGACACAGTGACCAAGCCAGAAGATCCAGATTCAAGTCCCACCTGTCCCAAAGGTACAGTACAGCATATCCTAGCAAGTTGATTAATGTAACTGAGTTCTCCAAAACATCAGTGATTGGCTAGTGGAAAAAGCATTCAGAGGTGCATGAAAGTATCCGTGGAAAGTAAAAAAGATAAAAACAAAAAGGACTGCCTTCCCTAGCAATATACTTGATGCCTTCAGAGAGAAGTGGGCACTGCAAGGAATGGAGTGCCTTATTTCCCCCTCCAATTCTATTTAAATTTAGCCTCCTCTGTCTCCTTACCTTTTCCTCACTTTTGTTGTTGTTGCAATACCCCGATGAGCTATTCTTATAAACTGCTCTTTTAATTAGAAACACGGTGATTTGTTTTTTTTAAATTCACATGTAGGATGTGGTGTCACTTGGTTGTGCCAGTATTTATTATTCATCTCCAGTTGCCCTTGAGAAGGTGGTGATGAGCTGTCTGTTAACCACTGCAGTCCACGTGCTATAGGTAGACCCACAATGTTGTGGGGAAAGTACATTTCTTTGTTGAAACTTTGTAGCAATTGATCCAACTGAGTGGCTTGCTGGGTCATTTCAGAGGGCAGTTGAGAGTCAACCCCATTGCTGTGGGTCTGGAGTCACAGCTAGGTTAGGCTAGGCCAGGTAAGGACAGCAGATTACATTTCCTGGGCCAGATTGGTTTTACCAACATTTGACAATGGTTTCATGGTCATCATTAGATTTGTAATTCCAGATGTTTATTGAATGCAAATTCTACCATAGGATTCAAACAAGGTGCCAGAACAATAACTGAGTTTCTGGATTATTAGTTTTGTGATAATACTACCACCTCCCCACCTTATGGGAAACAGGGTGTGAGAAGAGTGTGGTTGAAGTAGCTGTGGCAGTTGGTGGGATTGTAATGAATATTAATAGATAGTCTTTCCTCAGAAATAAAACAGAAAAAGTCAAATAGGGAAAGGAAGTGTCAGAGATGAGACAAGGATAGAAATTGGGAACAAAAGTTATTAATGGTTCTATTCATTTGTGGGATTTGGACATCGCTGGCTGCCAAGCATTTTTATTAACTGCCTGTCCCTAGCTGCCCTTGAGAAGGTGGTGGTTGTAGTGATTGTGACGAGGTCCCTGATTCATGCTGTTAATATGGTCCAAGCAGAGAGCCCTGGCTGTCAGAGGTTCCATAACAAGTACTACGCAGGTATAAATAAAGGGTGACTTGGTGATAGGACACTGGCCTCTGTGGAGTTCAGTTATTTCAGTGACCAAAGTAGGATTAATGATGTAACCATCAAAAGTACCCACTAGCTGAAGCCCACTGGACTTCAAACAGTCACTACAACTAACTTTGTCATTAGAAAATGCAGCAAGTGGAGCATATGAGTTACAGAGTATGCTGATGGAAGTGGACACCACTATCAAGCTGACTGAGCTTGGGGGACAACACTTGAGTGAAGGCAATTGCATAGCTTCACAGAGAACACATCCTGACTAGGAGGGAATAAATGTGAGTTCCAGGCACCCCAGTGACCTACTTGGGCTACTGAGTCAATAAGACTGAATTACACCTGTTGGAAGATAAAGGGAGTGCAATCAAAGATAGCCCCAGTACTCATGTCTGGATTGGATCTTAGATCTTCCCTTGGACTGGTGAATTATTAAGGAAAGTTCACATGTAACCTGGCCTCCATACTGGCACTTTTGCATCAGCTGTTGAAAAAGGGTCAGCCTTGGAAATGGTCTCATAGCCAAGACTTGGCCTTTAGAGAAGTGAAGAAGCAACTACCATTGTTTAAGGTGTTTACAGATTAGATTAGATTACTTATAGTGTGGAAACAGGCCTGTCGGCCCAACAAGTCCACACCGACCCGCTGAAGCGCAACCCACCCAGACCCATTCCCCTACATTTACCCCGTCACCTAACACTACGGGCAATTTAGCATGGCCAATTCACCTAACCTGCACATTTTTGGACTGTGGGAGGAAACCGATCCCTTTTGATCCCAAGCAAGATCTGGTGTTGACATGTGATGCCTCCTATATGGTATTGAGGTAATGTTGGCTCACAGATGGAGGACAACATCCATTAGCATGTGCTTCCCTGATTTTAGCTGATGCAGAGCACAAATACACCCAGATAGAGAAGCAAGGTTTGGTGGTCATTGTAGTGTGAAAAAAATACCAATACCTTTATGGCATAAACGTGTAATAGTAACTGATCACAAACCTCTGCTAGGGCTATTCAAAGAAGACAAGGATATGCTGCCCATAACTTCAGTTTGAATTCAGCTCTCATTCTAAGCGCATACAATTTCAAGTTGGAACATCGTCCGGGAGACCAATTAACAAATGTGGATGCCTTGAGCCACCTACCACCAGCAGATACACTACTGGCGGTGCCGGCAATAAAAGACTCTGGAATGGTTTTGAATTTTCTGGACACACTTCTGGATACTGGTGAAAATATTAGACTGTGAATGCAAGAAGATCCGGTCCTGGCAAAACTGAAACAGCTGGTGGTGATGAGGGAAACAAAAGGACCATCACAACCAGAATTAAACCCTTTCTGGACCCAGCAAGACCAGATCACCATAGAGGATGGCACTTATTATGGGGAGCAAGAGTGATTATCCTGTGCAAAGGTCACTGTCAGATGCTGGCTAAACTCCACCAGGTCATCCAGGGTGTTTAAAGTGCAGATGTTGGTAAGACGGTATGTCTGGTGACCAAGATCGGATGCAAGCAAAGCCACATTGGTTGGGCAGTGCCCAGATTGCCAAGAAGGACAAAAATTACTGCCAGCAGCTTCCTGACATTCATGGGAATGGCCGGGTCAACCCTGGACTTGGTTACATGCCAATTCAGATGGCCCTTTCATGGGCTCAAATGTTGGTAGTCATTGTGAACGCACACTCAAAATGATTGGACATGTACAGGATGCAACAGCATTAGGAATGTCATTGCTGGACACAGGACTCATCTATATGAGAGAGACTGTTTACTTCAGGGGCCAAGGTTTGGTGCCAAAACCACGGATTGGTAAGACGAGTGGTTGACGTGAGCTCAAATCCCATGACGTACAAAGTTCGGGTAGGTGAGGAGTTCCTAAACATGGACCACGTGAAGGTGCTACTTAGCAAAGGGGCAGGAGCAAAACACAGCCAGTCCCTCAGGAGAACCGGAAAGGCCGTTGGAACCCATGGGTTTTCCCCCTCCATCCAACATTAAAGAAACCACAGACTCTGAGGTGGCATAGGTTGCTGCCTTGATGGCTTCAGCACCTAAAGAAAAGAATGATTCCACAAGAGAGGACACAAGAAAAAATAAAACAGGCCTACCTCCCCAGACTTAAAAGGGGAGCAGTGTAGTGATTGTAACCAGGTCAGCATGTTAGAATATGAGTTCCCTGCTTGGGGCTCTTAACCTGGTCCAATAAGGGAGCTCTGGCTGATAGATATAAACAGGAGGGTCAGAGGTTCTGTTCGCTCAGAGCTAGTTCTGTTCACTCAGAGCTGGCTCTGAGGAAGTCGGACCAGTGGCAAATATTGTGCACATGTAAATAAAGGATGACTTGGTGATGGGATACTGGCCTCTGTGACTTCAGTGACGATTTGCCTTCATGAACTGCTTCAGCCACTTGCTCTGGGTTGACCCATAGTGTCTTTAAGGAGGGAATTCCAGGATTTTGAATTGAATTGAATTGAATTTATTGTCACATGTACCGAGGCACAGTGAAAAGCTTTGTCTTGCCAGCAATACAGCCAGATCACAGAGTTAAATAGCATAGATAAGTAAATAATAGGTAAACAGCAGCAAAAACAAAAACACAGGTACAAGCAAACGTTAAGAGTTTGTGAGTCCATTCACTGTTCTAACAACAGTAGGGTAGAAACTGTTTCGAAACCGGCTGGTGCGTATGTTCAGGCTTCTGTACCTTCTCCCTGATAGTAGAGGTTGTGGAAAAACATTGCCAGGGAGGGATGGATCTTTGAGAATACTGGCGGCCTTTCCTTGACAGTGGGCCTAGAAGATGGATTCTATAGATGGGAGGTTGGCTTTTGTGATTGTTCAGGCCGAGTTCACCACTCTCTGTAACCTTCTCCAATCTTGAATGGTACAATTGCCATATCAGGTAGTGATACATCCAGACAGAATGCTCTTGATGGCGCACCTATAAAAGTTGGCAAGGGTATTCACCGTCATGCCAAATTTCCTCAGCTGCCTGAGGGAGAAGAGACGTTGTTGGGGCTTTGTAATCAGTGCGTCCACATGAAAAGTCCAAAAAAGCTTGTTGTGGATGACCACTCCCAGGAGCTTGACACTTTCCACTCGTTCCACCTCTGTGCTGTGAGACCCAGCAACAGTGAAGGAATGATGATATATTTCCAGGTCAGAATGGTGAGTGGCTTAGAGGGGCACATGCAGAGAGTGGTGTTCTCACATATCTGCTGCCCTTGTCCTTCTAATCTCTGGAATTTTTCCAGTCCCAGATGATAGCAAGAAGTAGCAACAATGTAGGCATCAAGGTACCAGAAATAGAGTTCTATTAGCATTCTGAGTAGGCCTAGAAGAAGAAATGTTCCATACATCTCACAAAAAGACCACAGGTATAACTAAGGGCCATACACATGCCCATAGGTAAACCTTTAATTTGGAGTAAGTGAGACATCAATATCTCCGATAATTATCATTGCTATATTGAACATAAAGCCACAATACATAAGAAAAGCATTAATATCTCAGACAGTATTTAAATTAGAAAAGACAAATGTCCAACATATTTGGTCTTCCGTCATTCTTTCCTTGCCAGTCATAGTACACTCCCAGCAATGTGATTGCCCCTTATTTGTTCCTCAGTTCCTCACATTTAACCTCATTTAATGACCCCTCTGGCATATCATCCCTCCTTTAACCAATATTGCAAAACCTCCCTCTATACATTCCTCTCTATCCCTTCAGAATACCTTTTAAATAGAAATATGCTGCTGTTCCTACTGTGTCCTAAAAGAGCCCTGAATAAGGAGCAGTACTCTTAAAAATAGAGATTTAGGTAGAAAGCACTTATTCACACCACAAATGATGGCAAGTTCATATTAGGGGTCAATTGAAAGTGTTACATATAAGACTGCTTTATTTAAGTTAGGTCAAGTATGAGGGATATGGAACCAAGAAAGGTAAATGGGGATCAGAAACAGATGATCCATAGTCTAATGGAGTGACGGAACAGGTTTGAGGGACTGAATGGTATACGGCTACTATTAAGATTCTAATAGATTGATATCCTCGGAAGTATGGAGTTGGAGTATGGGATGAGATAGTGGGTATGAACATAGTGAGGATGGAGGAAGAAGGAAGAATGTGTCAGACAGAGTAGTTAAGGCTTAAGAGGAATGATTCAGCTAGAGTTAAAGAAATGGTGATTATAAAAGAAAGGCTGCAAGTGTGAAATGCTGAGAGATCCAGGTTCAAAACCAAGTTTCTGCTGGCTGGTGAGAGCCACTGAAACAGGGGAATCAACAGACCTCATCTTAAAAACAGAGGGCTCGAATGAAGTGTTGGAAGAGAGGCATTGTATTCCTCCTGGTCCCATCCCTATTGAGTATCAGAATCCTAAACAATGTCAAATCTCAATCATCTGAAGCCACTCCGCACAATATCACCTGACTCCCCTCTTATCTCTAAAGGAACATGAGGGAAGTTTCCTGACCTGGGCTCAAGTTTTCTTCAGGAAATCCAAATAGAAGAACATATTTATTGGCCTTGATTTTCAGAACAACTTCCCAGTTTTCCTAGTCTTCAACTCACAATTCAAGGAAGTCTTTACTTCAAGTTTGGACATTAACTAATTAATTACTTGACCGGATAAAGGGAGGCTCTGCAGTGCAATGGTATTGTCACTATTTTATTAAGGTAGAGATACTCAATTCATGTATGTTGCTTGTAATTGTGGGTTTTATGCTATGGGGAGGATGTTGTGGCAATAAAATAATCTATGAAAAACTAAAGTAAGATAGTGTTATGAAAAAATGGGGCAGAGTTGATAAAAAATATACTGATTTTCCAATAATTGAAACATCCTAAATGATGGTCGTTGATGTAAGGTTAATTTTTTTCAGATCTAATACAGAGAGCAGAAAGATAATTGAGAGACTGAGGAATGAATTAGTGATTGAAGTAGGGATCTTGTCAATATTTAAAGGATAAATGTTGGGTGGTTGAAGGAAAGGAGAAATAAAGGGATGTTAGTAGCTATGTGGCATTGGGACCATAGCTTGTAATGAGCATAAATGCTGGTGAGCCCAGTTACACTGTAGCATCTAAGTCCATAGGGATATTTCTATCGTTTCTCTGGAATTCCTAAAGATCTTCCATTAAATTTACAGCAGTAGATCAGAGGAACACCTGCAGAAATACAACCCCAGTATAACTAAAATGGAACATTTGCTTGCCATTTTTTTGGCCCAACTTCAGAACTGATGGGGAGCTTTTGGACCTAGGATAACCTCTTGTATCCTTGAACTGATATCATCTGAAGATTTCAGAATATTGCATTATAAAGTAGCTTCCTCAATTTTATTCTTTAACAGCAGGGTTAATTGTGATACAAAACTCATTCCATCCATTACCTTGATAAGTTTCACTAGTCATATATCAACCATTGCAAATCAAACTTATCAATCTGACAATATTTCTATCAAACTTAGTCTAAGTTTCACATGTGCCATTTCCAAAATTTATATTTATGTGGAACCTTTCACAAGCTCAGCACGTCACAAAGTGCCTTACAGCCAATGAGGTACTTTCAAAGTCTGGTCACTGTGGTTATGTAGGAAACATGGCCGCCAATTAGTGCACAGCAAGCTCCCACAGACAACGATGATCAACTCATTGAAAATTTTAAATGGATAAATAGTGGTCATTACACCAGACATAATAACCTTTCCTCAAATCAGTGCACAAAACCTTTTATTCACCTAAGAATAACATCAAAGATCTATAAAATCCAGAATTCCAGGAACTGTTGCCAGGAGGAGAGAGAAAGAGGGATTTATTCACTTAGAGGGTGTTGACTCTGGAATTTTGTGCCTCACAGTGCTTCAGAGTCATTAAGCATGTTCAAGTCGAAGATTAATAGATTTCTACATGTTAGAAATATCAAGGGACACAGGACTAGTGTAGGAAAATGGTGTTAAAGCTGAGGATTGGCCTCATCATTGAATATTGGAGCTGTCTAGGAGGGTTGAATGGCCTATCCCTGCTCCTCTTTCTTACATCATTGTCCTGAAGCTGTATCCCAGTCAGACATGGCACTTTTGATAGATCAGGGAGAAATATGAGGTAAAGGAAAAGGTAAAGAGATTACCTCATTAAAAATCTTCTATAGTCTGCTTTCCTTCATCTGCCATTATTTTATTAATAAGACAGCTCAGACCCTCGCAGAAAATTCTCACAAGGCACCTGCACGTGTTTGAAGAGAAGCCTCAGTAGGGTTTTACCGGAATCTTCTGCAGCTTTTGACAGAAGTGATAAAGTGCAAGCTGCTTAAGCCAGCAAGAGGAAACACTTCTACACTTTAACAGTATCTGCAACAGCCTCTGGGGACAGGGCTCCATGGTTCGTAAAGGGGAAACTTTAATTGTGGTTACAGTATTGTATTTATAAACTGTTTTTATGACTTGGTTAAGGCCATTTTGATTAATAGTTTCAATCATAAGAAAAGGAAGACACAATTCTGTACCTTCAACTTATTTCAAAATAAAAAAAAAACTCTTCCAGCTCCTGAACTTGCTGCACAGGGACAGGTATGGGTCACTTGAAGCCTATTATTAAGGAGCAGGAATAGCCATTTAGCCCTTCTGTTACATCACAACAGATCTAGGTCAGGCAGCTACTCAAGATTGTTTCTCAGCACAGGAATTGGTTATTTAGCCTCTATTAATATTGGAACTGGAGTCAGTCATTTAGCCCCTCAAACATTTTCAGCATTAAGTAGCCCAGAATTGCTGTTTGTGAAGTGATTTGAGGACTAAGATTAGAAATTGGATGAGAGTTGAATGTAAAAAGGAAATCAACAAGACATTTTGTTTTTGCAACATCTGCTTCCCTTTGGAATTGATTCAAATGATTTTGAAAGTACAGGTAGTTTTGTAAAACAAATGGAATGAAAGAAAAATGTGCTCAGTTTGGAGGTCAGCCAATACACTGACGTCTTGGGCAGCCACCTAAAAACTATGAGCAGAAGGAACCTATTCAGCTCCTTGTGCCTGCTCTGCCATTCAATATCATCATGACCGATCCCATCCTCGGCCTCAACTCCATTTTCTTGCTCACTCTCCATAACCCTTCAATCCATTACTAATTAAAAATCTGGCCATCTCCTCCACAGGTTTACTCAATGATCCGGCGTCCACTGCACTCTGGGGTACTGAACCTACAGATTCAGAAGCCTTTGAGAGAAGCAATTTCTCCTCATCTCTTTTTTTTTTAAAAAATCTGCTGTCCCTTATCCTAAAACTACGATCTCCCATTCTAGACTACTCCACAAGAAGAAACATACTCTGTCTCCATGTCTGATTTGTCAATCCCGTTTAGCATCTTATATACCTCTCTAGAGAGGTATCAGCCTAAACTTTTCAATCCCTCATCATGAGTCAAACCTCTCACCATTGGAACCAATCTAGTGAATCTCCTCTGAACTGCCTCCAGTACAACTACGCCCCTCAAGTAAGTGGACCAAAGCTTTGTCAATATTCCAAGTGTGGTCTCCCCAGTGCCTTTGCAGCAAAACCTCCCTACATGTTTCCAAGAAGGTTTCAAGTTGCCAAATTTAGTTTGATGCATTTCTGGAGTTTAATCACATACATCCAATTGATCTGCCCCCCATAATGCCCCATCATGTACATTGACGACCCCTGCGCCTTCCCATGGCCAGTGGGGGTATAGATTCTTCCATGACCAATTGGTAGATTCTTGAATCTCAATCAAACATCTCCAATATCCTAAAAATAATAAGCAAAAGTGTTCAAAGACCTTTCTTTTTGAAACAAAAAGTATCCATCTCCCTTTCTCCTCAGGAAGGTATTCTTCAATTTCTGGAAACTCTAGATCAGTTCTGGAGAGTTGGAAACCTTACCAACTCTTTCACTCCCTTTTGAAAACCTGTGCTTTCCGATGTATCTGTCCGATACAGGGATAACAATCTTGCCTCCAAGGAGGAAGGTTGAGTATGTAATTAAAGTTAACACTCCCATTATAGTACTGAGAGTGATGTCCTGTTGGAATTACAATGGCATTTTAAACTGGAATCTCCATCTGCCCTCTCAGCTAGTCATTAATGATCTCATGGCAATTTCAAAAAAGTATTGGGGAAGTCACCCCGATGTCTCAGCCAATTTTTATTGCTTAACCAACATCACTACAAACAGATCTTTGATGTTTGTGGAATCTTACGGTCTTTGAAAGAAGGAAGTAAGGAAGTGAGTGAAGTGGTTTGGAAGAGTTTAAAGGAACAGGTGGATCTAGTTTTATTCACAGATCCCAGCAATGAAGGAACAGTGGCAAGTGCACACTGATTTCACGATCCATCACTAGACATTGCAATCCTGTGTACTTTCAGAGGATCTCTCTGGAGTCTAAGGCCATTTGACAACCCCACTGATGCTGCAAAATTAGCGTTAGGCGAGAGAGATTCTGAAGCAGAACCAGCCAAGTTCAAACAGGTAGCACCTGGCACTGATCATGCCGATTACTGAAAAGTTCACACCGCCCTGCACCTCACCCTTCACTTGCTTCACTAAATGAGGAAGTGAATAGGGCTGAAAATGCAAAAAGACTATTTTGAAATTTGTTGCTGAGCCACTACCCCACCCCTCCCTCTTCTTCCTCCCTTCCCCACCTGTCCTCCATTTGTGCTCTCCCTCTCTTACCTATCTATTCCTCCTCCTTCCACCCTGCCTCCTTGCAACTTATCCTTTCTTCCTCAATCTTCTTTCTCTTCCCAATGCCCTCCTCCCTACCCTTTCGCCGCTTTTGCCCCAATACCAAATGCCTCCATCACAGCCGCTCATATTCTGCATTCTACCTTCGGGTCTGATGATACCTTAACCAGGAGTAATGAATCTCACCGGTGCCTTGGGCCATCCTACCTTTTCTCATTTTCAGTCAGGTTTCACAGAATTTTGTCAAATTCATCCATTTCACTCTCATTCAGTCCAACCCTACAAGATGTCTGATTGCAGTGAACAGTCACTCTCAGGTCACCCTTCAGAGTGGGTTGACAATAGTAGCAACCTTCACAGCTTTGACAGGAGCTGTTTGACTAACTCTGGTTAGTGAATATTATGTACATAAAACTGTGATATAAAAAGTATTAATCTTAGTGGCCACATGAGTGAGAATTCCTGAACAGGTACAAATCCGAACATAAACATCAAACCTCTTCCAGTAAATCTGAATGAGGCATTAATAATAACTTGTATTTATGTTGTGTCATTAACACAGGAAAACATCACAAAGTGCTCCACAGACATAATATCAATCAAACATTTGACACTGAATCACATAAGGGCATATTTAGACATGTCCACAAATTTATTCAGATTAAAAGGATGTCTTAACAGGAGGATACCAGGTTGAGAGGTTTAGGGAAAATACTTCAGTGCCCACACCTCAGGTCATTGAAAGGGCAATGAAGGTTGAATCTGGATGGGTATATCCATAGGGTTTAGAGAGATATGGGGCAAGTGCTGACAAATGGGACTAAATTAGGTTCGGATATCTGGTCGGCATAGACGAGTTGGACCGAAGGGACTGTTTCCGTGCTGTACGTCTTTATGACTCTAATTAAAATTAGTGATGCTTAAAATTAGATGAGTGCAAGAAATCTCAGATGGTTGGGGATCTGGAGAGAATGGGACCAGGGAGGGATTTAAACACTCGGATGAGAATTTACAGCAGTGTCAGTAATCGAGAGCTAGCTAGGGGAGATGATGGATGGACGGGCCTTGATCGAGGGTTTAGAATACGGACAGCAGACAAGAGCCAAGAGATGGGAAGTATCTCAATAGTGAAAGTGAAATCCAGCCAAAGGATTCAAATCGAGTATCTGTAAGAGTTCCGGTGCAATCGTTTTAAATGTGCCACACAAGACACTGGCAACTTTATCATTGAGCTTACACAGCCCAAGCTCTTTCTGCAATTGATCTATGATGGGTCTTGCAAACATCCTCAGTCTACGCGATCGCTACATAATCCGGACAGGTGCCCTGCATCCGAGAGAATTCTTACCTTGTACACCTCCCCATAGGTTCCTCCGCCAACCCTCTGTATGATCTCAAAGTCATCTTGTGGGTTTTTCGAAGAGATATCCAAAGCTACCTGATTTGAGCTCATTGTTCGACCATCAGCACCAACAGTGAGCACATTTCATACTTTCTCGCACTCTCTGCTCCGACAGCAGCTGAACTAAAGATCTTCTTGCATTCACGTGTTCATTTCCTGTCCCAGGACTGAACCTACCCGCAGTGTCTCACTGCCCTCTAGCGGTTCTCAGGTGGACTGATTTATTTTCTCTTCTATTTACTCCATTTTATTATCCCATTTATCTGGCATTCATTCACTCCACCACACCAGAATGTACAGCTTCTCTCTCCCTCCATTGTCACCAGGATGTGCAGTCCCTTTCATATGTGACTGAAGTGTCATGACATTAATCTTTTCACAGATGCTGGTTAACCCGAATATTTCCAGCAGTTTTTGTTCGTTCAGCGAGTTCAATGTAGTATTTTGGAATACAACTGCGAGCCACACTCAAAATCATTGTGTTGCGTCTTGCGGTTGAGGCGGTGCAGTGGCGAGATAATGAACAGGTGAGGCTAAGGTTACAACTAAACTTTAAAACGTTAATACGTTCCAACTCCAGACTGCTGGAATGCCATCAATAAAACGGAACAAAAACAGAGGTAAGAAAGCGTGCAACGGAGAGGGGTTGGAAATGAGAGGTCTTTTGTCCATCAGAAGTTATTCCTTTTTGGCATTCTTTCCAGCAATGTGAGAGAGTGTTACCTAATCCGTTCTAAGTATTTTCTAATTACCCTCCAAATTGCGTTAGGGTTTAGGATACAATTTTAAGTGGTTTAGGGTCGAGATCCCCGTGATAGCATTGGCTGGGATTTGGATTGAGAACTCGACGACAATATGGCTAAATGTGTAGCACTCAAGTTTAACATGGATTGTGGTCTCGAATCGGGATCTAGAGCATAAGTGGCTGCACGGTGGCAAGTACTGCTCTGTATCAGTGCAAGGGACCCAGGTTTGATCCCAGCCTTGGGTGACTGTGTGGCATTTGCACATTCTCCCCACGTCTGTGCGGGTTTCCTCCGGGTGCTCTGTTTCCCCCCCACAATAGTCTAAAGATGTGTAGGCTGGATGGCTTGGCTATGCTAAATTGCCAGTGGTGTCCAGGCTAGGTGATTAGTCATGGGAAATGTAGGAATAGGGTGAGTTTGGAGGGGCGGCTGTTCAAAGGGTCAGTGTGTACTTGATGGGCTGAAGAGCCTGCTTCTACGCTCTATAGATTCTATGATTCTAAGTCAACCGTGAAAGTGAATGGGGTGGAAATGATGCTAGAGTCGTAGAAATCCATGGTTGCAAAACATTTGGAATATTTCATTCAGCTCTAAGTACAGCAACTCAGAAAAGATATATGAGCTAGGAGTTTCATCAGCAATTTGTTTTTGTTTCAGTTCTTCAGCATTCACAGTTTGTTTTATTTCAAGAAAGTTGCATTTACCTGGAGCTGTTGTAATACAAGTTCAGCATTTCATCCCTGATCCTCTCACTCACCTTAAGACTTTTGAAGTAATTTCAATCAAAAATGCAACTTAAATACTAAAACTACAATATGCCATCACTTTAGGCCTCAGGTGGTGCATTTTGTTCAATTCCAACACAATTCTAGTAGTATTGTCAATACCTATTTTGCAGAGGGATTTCATTTACAGTGGGGGGGGGGGGGGTCAGGACCCACTCTCCCAGAATCTGACTTTATCTATTATCCAAGATGCTGTTGGCCGGTCAAAACCAAATCCCTGTCAAGGGAAGATTGGGGAATGGCTAGAACTCCAGTCTTACGTACTTCGACGAACTGTAAAGTTAGTTGCCATCGTCTTACCAGACCATCAGGCTTCTCTCTTCTTACAAAGAGGCAACTGGTGATGGTTTAACCTGTGGGTCACCACCCCACAGGCAAGGGGAGCGATTGAGAAGGGCAGTCCTTCTTGGAAACCTCAGTTAGTGTGGGAATTGAACCCAAGCTGTTGGTATCATTCTATATTGTAAAACCAACTGTCCAGCCAACTGAGCTAACCAAGCCCCCAAACGTTTATTTGTTCTGGACAGTATGAACAACCATGTAGCCCTTTAACAAGTCAGATCTTAAGGCCCAATGTCAAGGGGTCAGAGGTGAAAAACTACTGACCTAGAGAGTAAACCTTTGAACTGTGAGAAGTGACTGCCAGGAATGCGAGAAACAATATAGGAAACATCAAAACAAAAATATTTATTGTTGTTCTTAAATTAATTTTATATAGCTCAAAAGCAGCACAGTGTAATTTCATTATTTAGTTAATGCTAACAAAAGCAGGCATGGAAGAAAGTAGGACTGGAGTGAGCCACATGTGAACAGATTCAGGAAGGGACTGGGTGCTACGGGAACAAAGAAGGGGAACGAAGACCGGCTTCACTGTTATGATCAGAGTGTCTCCAAGATTTGCTGGTGCTTGTTCCTTTGGCTCTTTCCTTTATGTCCCTTCGCCCCCAAATCTTGCCTGTCTGCTCTATAAATACATTGGGTGGATCATTCTTGGTCACCAGGTTTAATGCTGGCACACTCTGCCTGCAGTGTGTGCCAGGACAATCTGCATCCATCCCACCTCCAACAGGAAGCTAGCATAGGACATGTCTGCTTTACATAAAAGTTACAGCATTGAAATATATTAGTGCCATCACTGTCAAAAAGAGTAGGCAGTGACTGGGCAGAGCACCTCATTGAAGGGCAACATGGGAGAGGGATAAAGAAGAATCAGGGACTGTGGGGCCCACACCCCAGGGAGAGTCTATGAAAACTATGTCCCCAGGAAGAGTTGGGCCCTGTGGAATCTGTACCCCAGGGAGACTCCAGTTATGAGCAACCTATATCCAGGGAGAGTCAGCACCTTCAGGAGAGGAAAGGTAAATGCACTGCGAAATAAATAGATCAAATGACATTGCATCTTTATCCAGGCCCTTGCTGATGTTCATCAAGTGTTAAACGTTAACAACTTGGAGTAACCAAGGCATGCAGAGGACAAAATATATATACACACACACACACACATCTATTATATACACACACAAAATCTCAATATTAACATACATACAGAAAAGTTAAAATTAGGCATGAACTCTTCAACTGGGCATTAGAAACATGGAAAATGGGAGAGGGAAACTTCTTGTAAGAAAGAAAATTATGTGAACTTCACTGACAAGCAGTGTTCCTGCTACATTTTTTCTTCTGCATGGAACTCAGATCCATATGTGGCAGCAACTTTCAGAACCAGAAATTGATGCTGCAAACAGTGTGGCACACCAATGCTGTGCACGGGCCCTCTGAACAGCTACATGCATGCAAACTGAACAGGAAACATTGCTGACAAGGCTAGAGTTTCTTACCCATCTCTAATTGTGCTTGAGAAGGTGATGGTGAGCAATCTGACTTATTACCAATTAATTACCCCTCCCCACTATGGTCATGCTTGGATGCACACAAGTAGGTCATCTGCAGCCCAAAGGAACGCTCTGTTCACCACTTCTGACAGAGGTGATTAGAGGACCACCCATCCTGTCAGCCATTCAGCCGAAATGGACTATGCTGGTATCCGTATGGGCCTCCTCCTATCTAACCGCATAGAATTCTATGAGTGCAAACTTCTATTCCTTTGCCTCCCTGTGTGCAAATCCAGTCTCCATCCATTTAGGCATGTGACATGTAGACTGGTCTGCCAGCAGAAGCTAAAACTGTCTTTTCCCAAGGGGGACAAAGGTATGAGCCCAGTGGCTTTAAAGTGGGGACTCTACAGAGAAGAATATTTAGAGGCCAGAAACTCTGCAAAGAGAAAAAGACGGAGGTGGAACAGCAGCCCAGGTAGTTCTTGTCCAAGTCTTTTGGGTTTTGGAAAAATACCAGTTAATATTCCAAAAAGGGAATAAATCCCCTTGCACAAAGTATCAACCAACAAGAAGGTCCATCAGATTCTCCAACTCAAAGTCTGTCCGGCTGTTGTGGGGCTTTGCTGAAGGGATGCCTCGTGAAGCTTTGTTAGGCTGGATGGTGGGACAGGCCCCTGCAGGGAAGCCCTGCGGGACATCATACATAGAGGTGTCAATGTCTTCAAAGATTGCATCAAGGGAACCGTCAATAAGGAAGTCATCTGAGTCTGCAATTTCAAAGGCTGTGAAGATGGAATCAAGGGATCTGGGCTCCGGCCGGGGATCTGGGCTCACTGGCTTCAGCGGCAAGAGATGGTCATCTTCGGGAGGTGCTTGGCCTGGAGGGGTGCTCAGGTCCTCCACATAGTCCAGGTCCTGAAGTATGGTGGAGATGGCAGAGGACAATGAGCTGTCATTGCCAGAGAGGAGACAGAAGGGTGCTTCAGTGAGGCTTGGCGAGGGTGCCTTGGCAATGTTGTTGTTTAGATCAGTGATTTCCTCTCCCATTTTGGAGAGGGGCTGTAGTTGGTTGGCACCACTAGTAAGTTGCTCAGGTGGCAGCAGTGGCATCTCACTGGGCATCGTGTTGTGACCATTCTCCCAGCGGATCTCCGCTTGCAGCCTGCGCAAGGTATTGGCAATCAGCACGGAGCGGTGTAAGTTGCGCTCTGCCAGAACACAGTTCTGATGCAGTTTAAGCAGAGAGATGTCTAGCAATGTGCCACAATGGAAGGTTTGTGGAGTGTATTCTGCTGCAGCCTGACCACCGTCATCCTCGTGGCGTTTCCGCTTCACTCCTTTACCCAACGGAAAACTGCACAAAACAAAAAGACACTATCAGCACTGAAAACAGAAAAAGGTGAAAAATCCTCACCAGACTCAGGCAGCAACTGCAGAGAGAGGCAAAGTAAACATTGCAATCTTTCATAATAACCAGGAAAACATTAAGATTTAGCAATTTTTAAACACAAATACAAGTCAGAGACAAAAGTAGGGAGAAGGGAAGAAAATCTAAAGGGAGAGATTTGTAATACAGGTAGGAAATTCCATAATTACTCACGCTAAAATAATTTATTGATAAAGAGAGAGTAACAGAGTTTAAGGTTTCAGTTTTGTCTCTCTGCCAATATCACCAGACTGGCTATTTCCTGTTTTCAAATCAGATTCCGAACATCCATTACTTAGCTTGAGTGATAGGGTTCAGGAGTGACTAATGGGATGATGCTGCAAAGCAAAAGGAGATGTAATGGTGCAAGGAATGAGGAACAAAATTTGGTCCAAAAGGGAAGTGGGAAAAGCAGAAAAATTACCAACAGCTCTTATCTTGAGTAAATGAGAGCATAGTTATTCTCAAGTTATCAAACTCCATGCTGAGTCCTGAAGGGTATAAAGTGCCCAGTTGAAAGATGATGTGATGAAGCTTCAAGTTTGCACTGAGCTTCACTAGATCAATTTGAAAGGTGGAGGACAGAAGAATCAGAGTGGCAAACAATCAAACTCTCAGGGTAATACTTGCAGACTGAATGAGACACTCTGTAAACTGGTCACACAGTCCACTTTTGGTATCTCCAGTGTAGAGGTGGTTGTGTTGTGAACAGGAAATATAGTATATCACATTTCACCTGTTTGGGGTTTTGAGGGGCTCTGGTGAAAGGGAAGCGAGGAAGTGAAAGGTCAGATCCAACCAATTAATGAAGGGTGAGAGATTGAAGATTCTAGACTTTCATCATGAATACTGCATTTATTCCTCCTGGTGACCCACTGCAATCCTGCCATTCAGTCCAGGAGGTTGACCCCAATTTGTGTTGTGGTAGCTCAGTCAAAGTGCCAGAACTAACCTCAAATTAAACATTCCTGAAGAAGGGTTTTTTGCCCGAAACAGGGATTTTCCTGCTCCTCGGATGCTGCCTGACCTGCTGTGCTTTTCCAACACCACATTCTCAACTCAAAGTGAAGATCAGCCAGTAATGTAAGTGCAGAGATTTACTCTAATTAACAACTGGATAAACTGAACCATTGTTTTGTCACTGAACTAAATCCATTCCCTTATTAATGATCCGATCTCTCCTCCTGGCTATTGAAACTGAACCAAATGTATGTACCCACAGCACCCTATTTGAGACAGAGGTGAGCTCTTGACTCCTTATCCTCTCCACCAGGAGGACTACCTTCTTCCACCTCGGTCATATCACCAGTTATTAACTGCTGAAACTCTCATTCACACCATTCCTACTTTCAAACTCAACTGTTCGATGTACCTATGGCCAGTGAACCCCCACCTGCCGGTCCATGAAATTCAGCTTTTGAAGATCCATGCTATGTACTACGTTCCACCAAATCCAGTCAGCCCCATGCTTGTTGACCTACACTGTTTCTGACCATCCGTGTGTAATAGACAATTAACAAAAACAGTGTACAAAGATTATAAAAGAGCGATTTTTAAAATTCCATGGCAATATTTATAGATAATGGAAAAGTATAACTTAGAGGAATTAATTATTTACAATGGATGTTCACCCAAATATCGCAGATCCATCAGCATATCATTATTGAAATACACTCCTGATCTCTCCGTGGCTCACTCCAATACAATTTCCCATCTTTTAAGCTGCCATGAGTGGCTTTGGTCTGCACTATTCATGGACCTACATAAACTTTTTGCTGTTGCCCTGCTCTCTCTTGCTCCATGAGGCTTGGCTGGCTAAAATGGTGCTGCCAGTTGATTAGCTATTCAAGTGTTGCATGCCTGCTCCAGTTATTGTTGGAAAAAGAAAAATTATGGTGCAGGGTTATTTCTAGTTGGCAGAAAACAGCATATTCATAAATAAATGTGTCTGTCTGTTTGGCAGGGTGAGACAAGTAGATTCCCACAGGAGGTTGGAGCTGAGGCCTCAAAGATTACTATTTACATCAATGAATTAGAGGAGAGTGAAGGCATGGGAGATAAAATTTTGAGATAGCAAATTATTATTAAGAAGCAATAATAAAGTATTTGCAGAAGGACTTAAGTTGAGTGAGTGAGAGAGGAGTACAATGTGGGAAAATTTGAAGTTGAGCAGGAAGAATGAAAAAGCAGAATAAGTAGAGAATGACTGCAGAGTTTGGAGGTATAACGTGATCTAGATGTTCTGATTCATGAAAACGTCACTCTGCAGATACAGCATGCAAAAGGCTGGTGGAAAACAATCTCTTTATTACATAATGATCTGAATATAAAATGAAAGAATGTTATGCTTCAGTTACACAGGGAATTGCTGAGACCACATTGTGAATAGGGTGTGCAGTTTTAATTATCTTATTTAAAGAAGGGTGTAAATTTATTGGAAGTGATTCAGATGAAGTTCACGAGACTCACACCCAGAATGAATGGATTAGAATCATAGAATCCCTACTTTGTGGAAGCAGGCCATTTGGCCCACTGAGTCAACACCAACCGTCCAGACAGCATCCCACCCAGACTAGCCCCCTTACCCATGGGTAACCCACCTGGCCTGCACATCCTGGACACCAAGGGCAAATTAGCAGGGCCAGTTCACCTAACCTGCACATCTTTTGACCATGGGAGGAAACCAGAGCATCTGGAGGAATCATGCGCAGATACGGGGAGAACGTGCAAACTCCACACCAACAGTTACTCAAGGGTGGTATCAAACCAGGTCCCTGGCACTGTGAGGCAGCAGTGCTAACCACTGAGCAACCATGCCACCAGGTTGTCTTATGAGGATAGTTTGGACAGTCTGGTCTCTTTTCTATTTAAAATTTAGAAGAGCGAGGGGTGACTTGATTGAAATGTATAAGATCCTGAATGTGGAAAGGATATTTTGTCTTGTGAGGGAGTCCAGAACTAGGGGCACTGGTCTAAATTTACAGGTCACCCTTTTAGTTCCAAAATGAGGAGAATTTTTTCAGGGTTGAAGGATTTGGGAACTCTGCCTCAGAAGGTAGTGGGAGCTGGGTCATTGAATATTTTTGAAGACGATGACAGATAGATGTTTGCTAAGCAAAGGAATCAAACTTATCAAGGGTAGGTGAGAATGTGGAATTTGGAACACAAACAGATCAGCCATTATCTTACTGAATGGTCAAGCAGGCTCGAGGATCTTGACTCCTGATCTCTAACCAGCTGGGTAATGAGTTCAGTTGGAGAAGCTCCTCCAGTTAATTTCCTATTACCATATAATACCAATTACCATGTCTCCCAGACCCAAAAAAGATGTATTGTTCCTCTGGATTTGTTGCATTCAGAAGTTTTGTACAGATCATTCACTTTGGTTGCCACTGGCACTTCCCAGCTTTCTAACCACTGTCAGTCAACAATAGCTGGATACCCAGTAGTTGTAATGCCAGCTCTAATTCTCCTTTCTGATTTTCTAGCCAGAAACAGAAACATCCTATTGATGTCCTGGCTTCCTCCTCCTCCTCCTCGGTCTCTTGGCCATGTCTCTGTATCTGCCCACTGCCCCCAGCTTGCCAAAGACACTGCTCCCTTGTGGAAAAGGGATCAGGGGAACTTGTATGCTGTTCCTCACCATCGCGATCTGCTGTCAGAGATTCTGTTATAAACGCATTGAATTTCAATTCCCCCCTCTCCAAAATGTACTTGCCTCTGATAACTGCATTCCTCTAATTCTAGTCTTTCACACATCCTCCACTTCTTTCACTCTACCATTGTTGGCCATATCTTCAGCTGCCAGGGTGCTAACTTCTTTAATCCCTCCTTAAACCTCTCTTTCCTCCTTTAAGATACTCAGTCATAGATATAGACAGCACGGAAACAGACCCTTCGGTCCGACTCATCCATGCCCATCAGATATCCTAAATTAAGCTAGTCCCATTTGCCAGCATTTGGCCTATAATGACTCTAAACCCTTATTATTCATTTACCATCCAGATATCAGAGTCTTATGCCTTTTAAATGCTGTAATTGTACCAGCACCTTCCATACACACACCATCCTCTACATGAAATTGTTGCCCCTTAGGTCCCTTATAAAAATCTTTCCCCTCTTACCTTAAACTTATGACCTCTAGTTTTGGACTCGCCCACACCAGGGAAAATACCTTGACGATTCACCCTATCCATGTCCCTCATGATTTTATGAACCTCTGTGAGATTACCCTCCGCCTCTGACACTTTAGGAAAAACAGCCCCAGTCTATTCAGCCTCTCCCTGTAGCTCAAACTCTCCAATCCTGGGAACATCCTTGTAAATCTTTTCTGAACCCTTTTAAGTTTCACAGCATCTTTCCTATAGCAGGGAGACCAGAATTGCACACAGTATTCCAATAGCGGCCTAACCAGTGTCCTGCACAGCCACAACATGACCTCCCAAGTGCTACATTTGATGCACTGACCAATCAAGGCAAACAGCCAAATGCCTTCTTCACTATCCTATCTCCCTGTGACTCTACTTTCAAGGAACAAAGAACCTGCGCTCCAAGGTCTCTTTGTTCAGCAATATTCCCCAGGCCTTAAAACATTTCATTTTTGATCACCTAGTGTAACATTTCTTTCTTTGACTGGGTGTTAACTTTTGCCCAATTATACTTCTGTGAGATTCCTTGTGGTGTTTTAATTTACAAGTGAAAATTGTTGCTTGCTTCCAGTGACCACTGACTGTCTAATAATCTTCACTGAGTGCACTTTGGTAAGGACAGAACCCTGTGGAATAACCATGAAACTGCAACAATCATATCGAGACCTGCATCTTGGAAGCCAGTCAGCACTTACTATCCTGAGGACATTGGGTCAACATCTAGGTGTTAGACAGGAATAGTTGGGTGGCAGGTTTCTTCCCCTGAAGGACATTAGTGATGCAATTAGGTTTTTAACAGCAACCTCAATATTTATTGCCAATTTCTGTTTGCCACCCAAAACAAAAATTTAAAATATTGAATTCAATTTTACAACTTGTTATGGTAGAATCTGAACTGAGGAGCTCCACCTTGCTGACCCAGTGACAGAATCGTTAGATTACTGTACCCCAAAACAAATTTTGCATTTGTCTAAAATTTCACAACCACCAGATGTCCCAAAGTGTTTTACAGTCAATAAAATAATGTGTGTTATCACGGCAACCAGTTCATGAACAGCAATGATTTTTTAAAAAAATATTGAGCCAGGGAAAAATATTGGTGAAACTGTCCAGCTCTTCTGTGAAATAGTGTCATAGAATCTTTAACATCCACCCAAGAGGGTAGACAGGACTCTGTTTAATGATTCATCTAAAAGATGGCTCATCTGACAGTGTATATTAAATTGGAGCGCTAGCCTAGACTTTGAACTCATGTCCTGGTGATGGACTTGAAGCTAGGAACTCCTGACTTGGATGGAAGGGCTAATCACTGAGCCACAACTGACATCATGTAGCCTGCAGGTTTTTAATCATTAAATGACTTGTGACATTCCAAATCAATGGGTCTTGACTGTCCACAAGTCAAATGAAACTTATTGATGTCTCAAGAACGAATAGGGAGAAGTGGAGAGGGGGATGGCAAACTTCTCACTGGATTGTCCCCCCCCAACTCAGGGAGCAAGTGACCTGATGAAGGAAGAGGATAAATTGTAGAATAAACATATAAGCTCTCTTTTCCACAAGAAATGGATAGTTACTAACCGCCAACAGCTCATTCTACCTACTTTATACAAGAATCGAGTTTGCCTCAAGTTTTTTTTTTTTACACACCTGCTTGCAGCCATTGGCTGCTTTTGAAAGATTCACAAACCAGTAAGTTGTCCGTGCTTCTCACACTTTATCTTCAGATCCATTCACACCTAAAAGCAAAGGGGAGAATTTGGATTAGTTCAGGTCCAGTTGCAAGGTATGTATAGAAAAACAAGCCATTTGGTTCTAATGGATCCAAACCAGCCTTTATGCTCAACACGAGCTTCTTCATAACTCTCTGCCTAACCCTATTATTTTGACCCTTTTCACCCTTAAACTTCTCTAAAACAAGTTCATTTATCTTACCTCATCTGCACCTGGTGATAGTAATTCTACATTCTCACCTTTCTCTGGATAAAAAGGTTTTCAATGAATTCCCCATTGATTTATCACTGTTTCATATTTTTTG
The DNA here is from genome assembly GCF_004010195.1 of Chiloscyllium plagiosum. Lineage (NCBI taxonomy): Eukaryota > Metazoa > Chordata > Chondrichthyes > Orectolobiformes > Hemiscylliidae > Chiloscyllium > Chiloscyllium plagiosum. Next base: position 11,370,597 of record NC_057750.1, on the reverse strand, counting down.
TCCCTCGTTTTGGGAGGTGGAAACACCATATCTGCATCCACACTATCAAATGTCTTCATAATTTCAGGTCAGCCCACCAGCTTCTCGTTTTGAAAGATGAAGACTTTAGCTTTTCCCAAATTCCTGTGAATTTACCAATGTAAATATTTTATTAACGGTATCTAGTTTTGCCACACAATTGGAAACAAAAACTTTTGGGGAACTCTGAAGAGAGCTGAGGGCATGAGGTTTTTTTTTTAAAAAAAGTGGGTTAATTTAGTCAGAGAGGAACATCAAAGCTAAGAGATTACAAACACTGTAGATTTATGAATAAACTTGGCCGTGGAAGCATTCTTGCCTCCAGTTTAAAAGGTTGGAGTGAGACTTGACCATCCCCCCAGATTTAACACAAGAACCCAGGCAGGGTTGAGGGTATACTGCACTGTTGGAAGTGTCTTTCGAGAGGTGAAATATTAAACAATTGAATGTACTTGACTGATTTTTGGTGGCTGAAGATAAATTTGCTAGATTTAATCCTCCTTAAATTGTTGCATCAACCATCATGTAGACTCAAGAATATTAATCTAGTCTGATATCCACGGATCATTCCATGCAGAAATGTCAGAGGCAATGTCTGTTGAACAAGACTTGAAACTGTTATTTGTCTATTCTTGTGCAAATCTCAAAAGGAAGAGATTTATTCAATTTCTCAGCATGTATATATCCCTTAAACAACATCAGAGATGATTTTCTGTGGCTTGGAGTCTAGCTTGAGGAGGAATGATCTCAGGATATGAGGTAAGCCACAAGGTAAGAAATTTCTTCATTCAGACTGTTGAACTAGTAGAATTCTTTACTACAAATGGCTATGGATGCAAAGTCACTGAAAATGTTTCAGAAAGATAGATTTCTAGAGAAGTGTCACAGAGAGAAAGCAAAAGTACGGCGGTGAGACTGACCATCAGCCATAATCATGTTGCTTGATGAATCGGATTCAGGAGCTGAATGGCTTACTTCTATTTCTATTATTTTATCTCAGAAAATAAACAGATTCTCTGCTCATTGTCAGCACTATTTGTGGGAGCTTGCTGTGTACAAAGTGACTGGTGTGTCTCCCACATTATGACTGTGACCAGACTCTAAAAGCACTTCAGTGACTGTAAAACACTTTGTGCAAAGCTCAATAGAAATGAGAAACTACTTTTCCTATGATTCCATGTTACAGTTAAGGACACCAGGATTGAGCTTTAATAGATTGTGGGAGACAATGTTACTGGAGGAACTCATGGATAAGATAGAATTGCAACAGAAGACATTGTAACCAGTCATGCTTGCAAGTTTGTGTTTAACTCATTGCTGCCGTCTGAACTTTGTATTCCCAGCATTCCTATGACTAACGTGCTTCCTCTTTCCTCTGCACACTCCAGCAAACTATAAGAACCGCTTGAAGTGACTCTCCCAACCTCATATCACTGTAGGTGCCATTACACTGAAGAACTGCAACAGTTCATGGAGGTAACTTGCCACCACCTTCTTTAGGACAATTAGAGATGGGCAATAACTGTTGGCCCAGCCACATCCCATTGGTATGAATTAAAAATAAAGTTACAAATTGTGGCCACTTAGAGTGTTTGCTATGGCACCACATCAGATAGATCACTGCTCATGTATCATCAGGTTCTCTCTGGTCAGTCTCACACAGTGAAGAACAAGTCATAAAGTGAAACTGCACGGAAACAGACCCTTAGGTCAACTCATCCACCCATGTTCGCAGCCTTCTACACTGCATCACTGAAGACTGGATGTATTTCTTTCATCTTGAAAAAGTGTTCCTCTGTGTAGTAAAGAAGTGCGTTATTATTTACCCTGTGAACACCTCACTAACTACAGAATAAGCAGTCTATGACAACCTCTCTCATTGACAACACTTCCTTACAGAATATAATTCAAATTCCTTGCCTTTACTGTGTTGACTCTGAACAAGGTACCTACATGAGAGGTTAAAACCACTCTCATGGACGCCAGCTGTGCCTCAATGCACTTTCGCTTCAGAAAGTTGTGGGTTCAAGCCCCAGCCCAGAGTTCAACAGCAATAGCCTTGACCAATACTGAGCGAGTGCAGTTCTGTCGGAAGCGCAGACTCTCATGACACGTTGTATTGAACCAAGACATTTCTCTCTGGTGGACGTAAAACGATCCAATTTCAAAAGGAGAGAGGTCTGGCCGATAATCTGAGCCAACGTTTCTCCCTTGATCAATATCACAAATAACAAAATATTCTGTGCCTTATCTCGATGCTGTTTTAGGGGCCTACTGCATACATACTGGCTGTCCACTGTTTCTACATTTAAACGACATACACTTCACTGGAGTGGTGAGAAATAAAGGGAAACTTTGCCTCCTGTACAAAGATGTTCAGTTCTAGTGGGAGACCAACAGCGGGTGGATTATATAATGGTCTTTACATCTCCAACAGTTCCTCCAGCCACAAATCACTTGGATTCCTCACCCGAGATTTCAGATCCCGGTTTCAGTCACAGACTCAGGGGGGCGTGTCTCATTCAGAGCGACACCCCTCGCCGTGAAAGGCACTTGCAACTAGCGGGAACAATATTAATCAGTAAAGGAAGTCTGAAATACAACGGCGACAATCGTTCCACGGAACAGGGAGAAAGGCAGTCAACAAACTGGAGGTCTCCAGAGACAACAGGAATGGACCAAAAAAGGACAACTGTACAATTTGTCTAAAATAGTCAAGTGAGTAGAGCCCTGAGGTTGGAAGGAGGTTAGAGGGACCTTCCCTTCCTCCCCAGATAAAAACCTTCGCCTATAACCACACAGATGGGGGTCTACAGACATGTCCAGCTCCTAATACCGAAATCGGACTTTCAAACCCTCCCAAACCACAGTGATATCTCGACTTGACTGATCCCACCCTGATGAAGGAGCAGCTAGTGCTTCCAAATAAAACCTGTTGGACCATAAGCTGGTGTTGTAAGATTTTCAAACTTTGTCCACCCCACTCCAACACCGGTACCTCCAAATCATGACTGGCTCTAGAGGCGGGGCTTTCAAAGCAAGTTGCAAATAAAATCTGGAGCAGAATTAAAACAAAATCTCCCGCTCCCTGGAACAGCTTGGGACATGGAAACCCCGAATCGTCAGTGACAGACACGGATAGATAGATATACAGCGAGAGAAGGAACATCTCTACGGTCTTGGTCACAATCCCAAATACAGCGACAGCTCAGAAGTAACAGTCAGTCTTTTAGAGATCTGGTGAAGACACCAACCGGGAATTTCTTGACTCAAAATTCCGCCTTCCCGCTTCCCTTGAATGCTTCAGAATGCTCAGCTCACCACTATAAAGAGCAGAGAAACAGGCCATTCGGTCCAACTGATCCATACTAGGGTTTGAGCGCCCTCCAATCCTGCCAGTATTCAATCCAATATTCCTTTCAACCTATTTATCTAACTTCTCCTTAAACGTGTCGAGAACTTATAAATCTTTACATACCTGCCAGGGATACCCCAAGCTGCTGGATCAGTGCCGACTGGTTCCTATCAAACAAGCAGCTGAGAGTCCCCCCCTCCATACCCTATCACATGATATAGAGTAAAGCCAACCCACACACAGGAAGTGAAACTGAAAGGTAGCCCGGCCTGATCCCTCCCTCTAACCGGCAGCAGCTTATCCACTGCCGTTCAGCCCCACATTGACTGACTGTTCCAGAGAGGGTACCTCCTACTCACCAAACGGCACAGGAGATAGTTACAAACTCTCACATTCTTCTGAGTCGGTAACCTGGCAGCTAGCTACAATCAGAGCCTGCTCTCCAGCATGTTCATTCCCAGCAATTAACCTGGAGGTGTCAAAGATTCAAATCCCACACAAACTGCTTGTGAATTCATAAAATCTAGCATTTTGGCATATTTTGTTTTGAAAGCTTTCAGGGTCCTTTCCCCTGTCGTGACTCCAGAATCTGTGCCTTCGGGGCACTCTCTACCTGATGAGAAATAAAAGCGGCCCTCACTGCCTCAAATAGGAACACATTTCAAAACATATCGGAATTAGAGGGCTATAGGAAGCAAGGCGGAACTCAAGGAGTTAACGGAAAAGATGTAAATTTCGAACTGGAGGAGACTACGGACCAGTGGGGGCTGAGCGAGCAGCCTACACGCGAGTCATGGCTGACTCATCCACATCACGATGAAAGAAGAGGATAATTAACAAATAATCATCCCAGCAGCGAGTGTTCATGTTTGAGACACAGAGATCTTTGTGGGTTGAGGGTATCAAAGGGCATGGATTACAGGTAGGTGAATAGAATGTGAAACCGCCACGATCTTAATGGCAGAACAGGTTCTTTGGGCTGAATGGCCTCCGCTTGATCCAAGAGGACCAGGGAATAAAAATAATAGGAATGCTGAAAATCGGAACATAGAACAGTACAGGCCCTTCGGCCTTCCATGTTGTGCCGACCCTTTATCCTACTCCAAGGTCAAACTAACCCACACACCTTTCATTTTCTTATCATCCATGTGTCTATCCAAGAGTCGCTTAAATGTCCCTAATGTATCTGACTACTACCACTACCACCGCTGGCAGTGCATTCCAGGCACCCACCACTCTCTGTGGAAAGAACGGACTTCTGACATCTCCCCTAAACCTTCCCACAATCACCTTAAAATTATGCCCCCTTGTGATAGCCATGTCTGTTCTGGGAATAAAATTCTGACTATTCACTCTATGCCTCTCATCATCTTGTACACCTCTATCAAGTCACTTCTCATCCATCTTCATTCAAATGAGAAAAGCCTTAGCTCCCTCAACCTTTCTTCATAGGATATGTCCTCCAGTCCAGGCAGTATCCTGGTAAATCTCCTCTGTACCCTCTCTAAAGCTTCCACATCTTTGCTATAATGAGGTGACCAGAATTGAACACAATATTCCAAGTGTGGTCTAACCAGGGCTCTACAGAGCTGTGGCATAACCTTGCATCTCTTAACTCGATCCCCCGCTAATGAAAGCCAACACACCATATGTCTTCTTAACAACTTTATCAACTTGGGTGGCAACTTTGAGGGATCTATGGACATGGACCCCAAGATCTTTCTGTTCCTCCGCACTGCCAAAAATCCTGCCTTTAACCCTGTATTGAGTATTCAAATTCGACCTTCCAAAATGAATCACTTCACACTTTTTCCAGGTTGAACTCCATCTGCCACTTATCAGCCCAGTTCTGCATCCTGGAGTAAGTGGGGACTGATGTTCTGCATCCTGTCAATGTCCCGTTGCAACCTACAACAGCCCTCCACACTATCCACTTCTCCACCAACCTTTGTGTCATTGGCAAACTTACTAACCCACCCTTCCGCTTCCTCATCCAAGATATTTATAAAAGTCACAAAGAACCGATCCCTGCAGAACACCACTGGTCACTGAGCTCCAGGCTGAATACTTTCCATCTACCACCACCCTTTGCCTACTATGCGCCAGCCAATTTTGTATCCACACAGCCAAATTTCCCTGTATCCCATGCCTCCTTACTTTCTGAATGAGCCTACCATGGGAAACCTTATCAAACCCCTTGCTAAAATCCATGTACACCACATCTACTGCTCTACCTTCATCAATGTGTTTGTCACATCCTCAAAGAATTCAATAAAGTTTGTGAAGCATGATTGTCCCTTAGAAAGTCATGCGGGCTATCTCTAATCAAGCTATGCTTTTTGAAGTAATCATAAATCCGGTCTCTCAGAATCCTCTCCAATAATTTGCCCATCATAGACGTCATACTGACTGGTCTATAATTCCCAGGATAATCCCTGTTCCCTTTCTTGAACAAGGGAATAACATTTGCCACCCTCAGTCATCTGGCACCACTACAGTGGACAGTGAGAATGCAAAGATCATTGTCAAAGGCCCAGCAATCTCTTCCCTTACTTCCTGTAGTAACCTAGGGTGTACCCCATCTGGCCTAGGGATATTCATCCTTACATTTTTCAAAATTGTCAGCACATCCTCCTTCTTAATAGCAACCTGTTCGGTCATATAAGCCTGTTTCACACTGTCCTCACAAACATCAAATACTGAAGCAAATCATTAAATAAGGACCTCCCCTACCTCCTCTGACTCCAGGCACAAGTTTCCTCCACTAACTGTGATCAGCCCTACCCTCACTCTGGCCATCCTCTTGGTCTTCGCATAAGTTTAGAATGCCTTAGGGTTTTCCTTAACCCTACCCATTAAAGCTTTCTCATGCCCCTTTCTAGCACTCCTAAGTTCATTCTTCAATTCCTTCCTGGCTGCCTTGTAACACACTAGAGCCCTGTCAGATCATTGTCTCCTCAACTTTAAGTAAGCTTCCTTCTTCCTCTTGACTGGATGTTCCACATCCCTTGTCACCCAAGGTTCTTTCACCATACCATCCCTTCCTTGCCTCAGTGGGACAAACCTATCCAGCACTATCAGCAAGTGATCCCTAAACAACCTCCACATTTCAGTCATGCATTTCCCTGAGAACATCTGTTCCCAATCTAGGCACCCCAGTTCCTGCCTAATAACATTGTAACTCTCCCTTCCCCAATTAAATATTGTCCCATACCATCTACTCCTATCCCTTTCCATGACTATAGTAAAGGTCAGGGAGTTGTGATCACTGTCACCAAAATGCTCTCCCACTGAGATATCAGACATCTGGCCTGGTTTGTTGCCAAGGTAGACAAGCAGGAGGCTGGAAGAACACAGCAGGCCAGGCAGCATCAGGAGGTGTCGAAGTCGATGTTTCAGATGTAACCCTTCTTCAGGACTGGGGGTGGTGTAAGGGGAGCTGCAGATAAAGGGGGTGGGCAGGGTGGGGATAGGTGAAGACAGGTAGAGGGTACAACCTGGTTGGTCATTGGGAGGAATGAATCTCGTAGGTGGCTGAGAGGAGAGGAAGGTAGGAGGAGGGGGCTGGGAAGGGAGCTGGGGGAAGGGAAGGGAGGTTATTTGAAATTGGAGAATTCAATGTTGAGTCTTCCGGGCTGTAGGCTGCCCAGACGCAAGAGGAGGTGTTGTTCCTCCAATTTGCGGTTTGGTTCATTGTGGCAACGGAGGAGACCTAGGATGGTCATGTTGGAAAGGGAGTGGGAAGGGGAATTAAAATGGGTGGTGACTGGGAGGTTCGGTCGGCCCCTGCAGGCCAGGCTGAGATGCTCGGCGAACCGTTCCCTCAGTTTACATTTCATCTCCTCGATGTTGAGAAGACCACATCAGGGGCACCTGCTGCAGTAAATTAGGTTGGAAGAGAGGCATGTGAACCTCTGTCTCACCTGGAAGAACTGTTCGGGGCCCTGGATGGAGGTGAGGTGGATGGTATACCAGATTGGGGGTGTCGGTGGGGAAAGGGAACAGTCCTTGAGGAAGGCAGATTGGGGTGGGGAGGCAAAGATATTCTTGATGGTGGGGTCTTGTTAGAGTTGACAGAAGTGTTTAAGGATTATGCGTTGGATACAGAGGCTGATGGGGTGTTAGGTAATGACAAGAGGGACTCTGTCTTTATTGTATTGTGGGGGGTTTAGAGCAGGTGGAACAGGGGCTGGAGGTGGCGCAGTGGAGTGCTGTGTGGATGACAGAGGTGGGAAAGGCACATTGTTTGAAATAGGTGGACATTTGGGATGCTTGGGTGTAGAATGTCTCCTCGTCTGAGCAGATGTGACGGAGGCAGAGAAATTGGGAGAACGGGATGGAGTTCTTTCAGGATACTGAGTGGGAGGAGATGTAGGCCAGGTAGTTATGAGAGTCTTTGGGTTTGTAGTAAATGTCCATCTGGTGACTGTCGCCAGAGATGGAAATGGAAAGATCAAGAAAGGGGAGGGAGGTGTCCGAGATGGAGCAAGTGAATTTGAGGGTGGGCGAAGTTGATGAAATGCTCAAGTTCAACCTGGGTACAGGACGCTGCACCGATGCAGTCATCAATGTAATGGCGGAAGAGTTGAGGCACAGTGCCTGTGTAGGTACTGAAGAGGGACTGTCTGACTTAATCCACAAAGAGGCCAGCATAGGTGGCACCCATCTCAGTGCCCATGGTCACCCCCTGAATTTGGAGGAAATGGGGGGAGTTAAAGGAAAAGTTATTAAGGGTGAGGACCAATTCAGCAAGGCAGACGAGGGCATTGGTGGAGCGGGACTGGATGGGTCTGTTGGAGAGGAAGAAGCTGAGGGCCTGGAGGCCATTTTTGTTGGGTATTAATGTGTAAAAGGACTGCACATCCATAGTGAAGCTAAAGCACTGGGGGGGTGGGGAGCGGAGAACTGGAAGTTACTGAAGAGGTGGAGGTTGTGGTTGGTATTACAGATGTGGGTGGGAAGTGCCTGAACCAAGGGGGAGAGGATGGAGGCGAGATAGGACGAGGTGAGTTCGGTGGGGCAGGAGCATGCCGAAATGATGGATCAGCTGGAGTAGTTGGGCTTGTGAATCTTGGGGCGCAGATAGAACCGGGCAGTGCGGGTCTGGGGCACTATGAGATTGGAGGCCGTGGAGGGGAGATTACTGGAGGCAATAAGGTCACAGACAGTGTGAGGAATTTTAGCAATGATGGGTCATGGTGGGATCATGGGCAAGGGGGACTTAGGATGTGGTGTCAGAAAGTTGACATTCGGGCTCTGCGATAAAGGAGGTTCGTTATCCAGGTTACTACCCTGCCTTTGTCACCAGGTTTGATGGTGAACTAGGGGTTGGTGTGGAGAGAGTGGAGCGCTACTCATTCGGAGGGGGTGAATGGTCTCCTCTCTAGTCAGCCCATCTTAATGAGTCAGGAATCCTTGCCTCAACACACCTGACAAAAACTGCTCCATCCAAACTATTTGAACTAAAGAGGTTCCAATATTAGGAAAATTAAAGTCATCAATGACAACAACAACTGTTACTTCTGCACCTTTCCAAAATCTGCTCCTCTGTGTCTCTGTTGCTAGTGGGGGTTCTGTAGAAAACTCCAATGATGTGACTGCTTCTTTCCGGTTTCTGACTTCGACCCATCCTGACTCTGTGGTCAAACCCTCCTTGATGACTTCCCTTTCTGTAGCTGTGATACTATCCCTGATAAGCAATGCCACTCCCACCTCTTTTACTTCCCCCCACTATTCCTTTTGATCTATCTAAACCTTGGAACATCCAACAACCATTCCTGCCCCTGTGATATTCAAGTCTCTGTAATGGCCACAACATCATAGTTACAAGTAGTGATCCATGCTCTAGGTTCATCACCCTTATTCCTGATACTTCTGGTGTTAAAATAGACACACTTCAACCCATCCTACTGACTGCAACTTTGCCGTATCAGCTGTCTATTCCTCCTCGCAGACTCTCTGCATGTTGTATCTGGCTGTTCACTAGCTACTCCATCCTCAGATCTGTGGCTCCGGTTCCCACCCCCCTAAAAAACTAGTTTAAACCTTTCTGTAGAGCTCTAGCAAGCCCAGGATATTGGTGCCCCTCCAGTTCAGGTGCAACCCGTCCTTCTTGTATATGGAACATGTTGGGAATGGGATGGCAAACCTGTCTCCTCTGATCAATCACCCCATTACTTTGATTTCCATGACCAGGTATGTGCCGTTCAATCTGATTGGAACCAAGAATGGAGCTCAGCAGGAAAGGTGCTTTCATCGACTGCGGCGCCAGTTCACGGAAAACATGAGCAGAGAGCTACGTGAATTTTATGTTGTGCACTCAGTCTGAATCTGCAGTGGCTCATTTCAAACTGAAATGTGGTGAAATCACATCTGAAGTTGTGTGTAATTTTGGTCTCCCTGTTTCAATAAAGTATATAGAGATCTGTAACTCAGAAATAGATATGACAACACTATATGGTACATACATCAGAGGAACAAGCCAGTCAGTCCAGTTACTCTACACATACCTTTTTTTCCATTTCTTCCACCTCACCCCTTAAGGGAATCTTTCTATTCCTTTTTCTCTTACATACTCCTCTCGTTTCCTTTTGAAAGTATCTAAGCTATTTGTCTCAAGCACTTACAGTGATGACTAATTCTATATTCTACCCACCTTGTGTGTGAAGACATTTCTGTTTATATCACTACTAGATTTCCTAGTAACTATCTTACACATATGGCCTCTAGTTTTGAATTATCCCACAAGTGGAAGCATTCTATCTACATCTACTGTGCCAACCCTTCTTCCTAAGAGTTCCATCTTAATCATTCATTTCATCACACTTCCAGCCTAACCCATAACCATGACATCTTCTGTCTCTTCTTAGTTACTTTCTTCAACACAATCTTCACTGACCCCTAATGTGCTGATTTCTGATTTTCCTTCCTATTATTCCACATCTCAGCATCAATATCCAGTCACAGTTTCTCTTCTTCATCTTGCCCAAGTTTATGCATCTAATAACATGGCTGGTCTCATAGTTGCCTTGTAGATTCTTCCCTTCAGTCCAGCAATACTTAGCAATCACATAGAATTCCACTGCATTTGTTCCAATAACTCATGGAGTCATACAGCACAGAAACAGGCCCTTCAGCCCAACTCATCCATGTCAACCAGGTTTTCTAAACTGAACTAGTCCTATTTGCCTGCATTTGGCCCATATCCCTCTAAACCTTTCCTATCTATGTACTGTCCAAATGGCTTTTGAATGTTGTAATTGTACTCGCCTTTACCACTTCAGCCAAAATTAATGTATAGCTTATCTTCGCAAATAGTTGTAATCTCTCAATTCTTGTACCATTCTTGTAAATACTTCCATGTTCTTTTTATCTATGCTCCTGTATCCTTTTTAAATTATGGAGATCGGACTGTGCATTGTATGCTAAGTGCACTTGACTAGGATACTATACAATTAGTGGAGAGAAAGCAAGCTAATGTTTCGAGTCTAGATAACTCTTCATAACTTCATTATTTCTGATTCATACAGTATATCTGTAGAAATGTTACGTCGATAACTCCATTGTTCTAATGATCTGCAGTGCAGCTTTTAGTTCTCCAATATTCCTAGATCTCTGCTTTTCTATCTATTTCAATTTCTATTATGTTCTTTATTTTCTAAGCCATGTGATTTCCTGCATTTCCTGCCATAGCCCATCTTTACAAATTGTTAATCGCAAACTTTCTAATGTCTTATATTTTGTTGCTTCTTTTTCTGTGCTTGCTGCACATCCACCTCCTCTAAAATGTGTTATCATCTGCAAAATATACTATTGAGTTACTCATTCCAAAGTCCAAGTTTTCGCTTTCTTTGTTGGGCAGTTTGCCATGCATTCAGTTATTGGCCAACTCCACATACATTAATAACGACACAAACAGAAGTTGCTGGAAAAGCTCAGTAGGTCTGGCAACATCTGTGTAGAGAAATCAAAGTTTACGTTCCGGACTGTGACCCTTCCTCAGAACTGACGGTAGCTAGGAAAGTATACATATTATCCACATATATTAACCTTTGTCACAAGCTATTGTGCAGTGCTTAATTATAAGGACAGGAATTGCAGATTACAGAAGGTTCGGGGATGCAAGGTGTTAATGGGATAACTAACATTTCTACCTGGAGGAGTTTGAAGGGATCAGTGGGAGTGTAAAGGGGAGGAGAGGAGCCTACACATGAGTCAGTACTGATTCACTCCACTCCTTGACAAAAAAAAAAGGAAAATTACATAGTTAAACCAAGAGCCCTCATCAGCCTAACTCTGGAATTCCCTTCCTAATGTCCTCTGTCCTTCTTAAAGATTTTCCTTAAAAAACTCTCTTTGAGCATCTTTTTGATCACCTGTCCTAATATTTCTGGTATAGCTCATTGTTAGTATATTCTTGGCTACATTTTGTGAAGCACCTGGGGATATTTTTATTGGCACTCTACGACTGCAGGTGGTTGTTAAGGGAATGGTATATGAGGAAGGATTGGCTGCTTTGCTCTCTCTTCATAAAAGATCAAGAGAAAATGCAAGGCAGATAAAAGGTGCATATCTATAGCACAGTTCCTGACCACTGGATGTCTCAAAACATTTTAAAGTCAATGAATTACAACAGGAGCTGCAGTTCAAAAAGCAATTTAGGAAACACGGCAGGAAATTTGCTCACAAGAAGCTCCTAGACTCTAGATAATCTTTTTGTATGATGTCAATTGAGAGATATATAGTGACCAGAAAGCCAGGAATAATGCCCCGATTTTCTTCAAAATAGTGTCACAGGATCTTTTGTACTCCTGAAGATGAAAAATGGGGGCAAAGTTTGTTCACTCACCTAAAAGATGGAACATTCAGCAGTGCAGCATTTCCTCAAGTTCTTCTGGGCACCGAGTCTCCTAATTCAGAAATAGGGACACTACAACTCCACCACAACAGTCGCACTCCCATATGTTCCAATTGTTCAGGGATAGTCAATACCTGGCACTTACTGGCAGAAATGTTACTATTTACCAGTCCAAACTTAAATATCACCTAGGACTTACTTCATATGAAGTGGACTGCTTCAGTATCTGAAGTGTCATGAATGGTGCTGTACGTTGTGCAATCATCACAAACATTCCCACTTCTGATTTTATGAAGGAGGGAAGGTCATTCATTCATAGAATCCCTGCAGTGGGAAAGTAGGCCATTTGACCCATCGAGTCCACACTGACCCTTTGAAGAGCATCCCACCCAGACCCCATCACCCTATCCCTGTAAACCTGCATTTCCCATGGACAATCTACCTAGCATGCACATCCCTGGAAACTAGGACAATTTTAGCAAGGCCAATCAGCTAACCTGCACATCTTTGGGCTAAGTCAGAAGTCTCACAACACCAGTTATAGTCCAACAGGTTTATTTAAAATCACAAGTTTTTGGAGTTCTACTCCTTCATCAGGTGAAGTGACGAAGGAGCAGCACTCTGAAAGCTTGTGATTTTAAATAAACCTACTGGACTGTAACCATATCATGGCCCCTTTGGACTATGGGAGGAAACCAGAGCACCTGAAGGAAACCCATGCAGACCTGGGGAATATGTGCAAACTCCACATAGACAGTTACCAGAGGCTGGAATCGAACTCACCACTGAGCACTGTGCTGACAATTTTCCACATTTTTGAACAACTGAAGATGAATGGATCCAGAACACTATCATTAGGAATGCCTGCAGCAATGTCCTGGGTTGAGTGACCTCAAACACTACACCCATTTTCTTTTGTCCACAGCATAACTCTAGCCAGTGAAGAGATTTCCTCCTAATTTCTCTTGACTACCGTTTTGTTATGATTCCTTGAGGCTCCATTTGGTCAAATCCCAGCTTGATATCAAGGGCACTCACCCTCACCTCATCTCTCAAGTTCAGCCCTTTTGTTTGTTTTGGACCAAGCACGGCTTCAATTGGGTCAGGAACTTAGTCACCCTGGCAGAACCAAATTGGGCATCAGTGAGCAAGTGCCATTTGATTGCACTGTCAAGGCCTCTTTGAATGCTTTACTGATGATTGAAAGTAAACTGACTGGGCAGTAATTGGCTGAGTTGGATTGGTCTTGTTTTTTTTGTGGTCAGGACATACCTAGAGAGTTTTTCACATGTTTGGATACATGCCAATGTTATATGTGCATTGGAATAGCTTGGCTAGGGATGCAGCTAGTTCTGAAGCACAACACCCACAGCCTTTACCATAGCCAGTGTCCCACCAGTATCCCATGGTAATAGGCAAAAGTGAGGACTGCAGATGCTGGAAACCAGAGTTTAGATTAGAGTGGTGTTGGAAAAGCACATCAGGTCAGGCAGCATCCGAGAAGCAGGAAAATCAACATTTTGGGCAAAAGCCCTTCATCAGGAATGGAGGCAGGGAGCCTCCAGGGCTCCACTTATCTCTCCACTCTGCAGGCACCCTGCCTCTATTCCTGATGAAGGGCTTTTGCTCAAAACGTCGATTTTCCTGCTCCTCGGATGCTGCCTGACCTGCTGTGCTTTTCCAGCACCACTCTAATCTAAAATCCCATGGTATAGTACCACACAACATTGTGGAGGGGAATACTGTCATGGACAAATGCATCTGTGACAGGTAGATTGGTGAAGATGAGGTAAAGTAGGCTTTTCCCTTCTGTTGGTTCCATTGCCACCTGCTGCAGACCCTAACTAGCAGCTAAGTCCTTCAGGACTGGGTCAGCTCAGGCTGTGGTACTACTGAGCTACTGCTGGAGATGGCGACCGAAGTATCTCACCTCAATGCTTCTTGCAATTGGTGCTCAACAGGGAGAAGAACTGATTCATCAGATGAGGTGGAGGAAGGGAGCAGTAATGGGTAGCCAGCAGGATGTTTCCTTGCCTAAATTTGCCATAATGACACTAGGACTTCATGGGGTCTGGAGTCAATGTTGAGACCTCCCAGGACATCTCCTTTCTAACTGTATATCACTATGGCATCAACTCTGGGAATGGTGGTGGTGCTGTCTGGGACATTGTCAGGTATGATTTGATGAGTGTGACTGTGTCAGGCTGTTATTTACTTGCCTATGGGACTGCTCTCCCAATTAGCTGGTGGTGCCATTGTAGTTTCCGCTGCCCAGTTTGATGCCAAGTGATTCATCAAGTTTATCTTTTTTTTTTAAAAGTGATTTGGTAGAACTGATTAGTTTGTCTGATCACTTCAGAAGTCAATTGAGAGTCAATCACATTGCTGTACCTGGAGTCACATCTAGGCCAGACAGATAAGGAGAGCTGATTTGGAATCAAAGAATTAGTGGTTGTGGTGGTATTTGAAATGTAATTCCAGAGATTAGTTTGGCTGTCAGCATTACTAGTTTAGTGCCATGATCACTTTGCCACATCTTTCTAATCTTGAACTTGGTCTATGGAATCCTCTCATATTTAATTAAGTAACCATTTATTTATTGACATTTTTATCCTTTAGCTTCGATTGAATTGAATAGGCAAACAAAAGCTAAGAAAGAGTCGAGACCATATAGAGAAAGGGGGTCGGGGTGGGGGGATAACCAATACAAAGGAGCAATAATAGAAAGGAGGTGAGGGGAACATTAACAGAAACGGAGCGCAGAGGGCACAAGAGAATGGAATGGGAGAGAAAGGGATAGAGTTGGGGAGGTGGTGGTTAAGATTGCTGGATAGTGTAGATTCGAAGTCGACCAATCTAGACCAATACGTAAAAACTCATGTGAGGTATTGGGGATATGGAGCACGCCACTGACAGGCACAAGACAGCACGGAAAGCTGGACAGTCGCCGTCACTCATATAGTCTCTTACAACCAATCAACTGTGACCCCCTTTGGTCACTGGCGACCTCGCTGCAATCGGAGCTCTGTGTCCACTGAGGCGCCGTATCTCCGGAACTTTCAGCGCGGATGCAAAACTTTCAAACTGCTTTAATTCTAACCCCACTCCCAGAATGTTTCGCTCTCTCTTTGTGTGTCTGTCTTTCTGAACGGTCCCAGTAGAGTTAAACTGGAGAGGAGGGGACAAGGTCGGCGCGGAGTCTGCTGTATTCGTCACGATCCCGAAGGCGCTCTCTCCTGCCAGGCTCAGCGATGAATCACTCGCTATTTACGAAGTCGTACTCACGCAATTCTCACCGCCTCTTACCTTCTTCCCCCCGCTCTCCCCCGCGCGCCTTCCCCGTCTCCACTTTTCTTTTTCCCTGTCAGTCTTTCAAAAAGAAAAATCAGGATCGCGGGGGATCCCAGCACACTTTGGGGAAATTGGACTTCAAGTCAAAGTAACTGCTCTATAAAGTTTTTTTTTTAAAAACCCCAAGGAGCAGTAATTCTTCCCTTGCTACAAAAAGTATCCACTTTAGAAAGGTAATGAGGTTGACACTTTGTAACTTACCCTGTGCGTCCAGTCAGCGCGCTCGGCTACATTGTAACCTTTCGCTGTGTCAGTTTCACTCGCTCCGGACAGTGTCAGCTACTCCCGACCGTGGACCCGGATCTAGTTGCTGGGCAACACGACGGGGGTGGATCAGGGGCAGGGCAGCCAGAACTCCTCACCTCCCTTCCGGACGAGAACGCCTGCGCACGAAGCTGCTGCACTCCGCGTGCCTTTCGGGAGTTGTAGTTTTATTGGTGTCAGAGGCAGAAAGCAGTAGGCTTTGGGTCATTGACACAGGACGCCATTTGAACCAATGATTCTTTCGTCCAGCTACGTCTCAGTGGTCTATCTTTTAGAGGTACGAATCCTGAATGGCCCCATGGGAATGCCAACACACTGTAAAGCCTTTGTCTGACGCCAACAGCTGTCCAGAGCTGATTTTGACTCTTGGTAGATAACAGGTTTAGGGAAAGGAGTTATGAAGAGTCATCTAGACTTGAAACATTAACTTGCTTTCTCTCTACTGTGATGTCCAGCATTTCTTTTCAGTTGAGACTACAACCAGGTCAGACACGATTTTAATCAAATGTAGGAACAGGTTTGGATGACGTTTTTGACATCCTTTTGGTGCTCTCCAAAAACCTTTCTCCCAGTGTGAATGAGACCATGCATCCACAATGTACGTTAACCATCTCAGCCCACCTGATGTCTACACACATCCATCTCTGGCAAGTAAAAACAAGGCAAGTGATCAGGAATGAGAAGTTTTGTCAACTTTTCCTCCTATGACTCAAGGACGTTGAGATCAACCTTAACACTGAATTTAACTAAAAGGGAGAAGAAAGATTTTCCTCTTCTAACACCTAGGATGTTAGAAACGAAAATCGCTTCTCAATAATCGCTCTAGACAAATTCAGGAAAACAAAGTTTTATTAACAAGTCAAGTCTGCAGAGTCGGGCACCCTTAAAGAAAAGGCGCGCTGAGGCTTACAAAGTCTCCATTATTTATAGGACAAGTCCCTCCTCTCCTTGGCTCCAACAAGCCATGAGGTTCACATTCTTAAAAACATCATTATTTTTATCACAAAGTCTGCAACAAAAGGCTCCAGAGTCTCCAAAGTTTGTTGTTTTTCTCACCCTGTAGTCTTATCAGTCAAAAGCTTTAATCTGAAACAGATGTCAAGTCGTACTCCCATCCTGGAGTCTTATCAAGAAAGGACTCATCCTTCTCTGCTGTGTGTATGGCTTCATTAATCAAGAGCCTGCTCGCTTTCACTATAGCTCACAAATTGTCAGCATTCTGCACAATTTAAACTACTCTACTTTTGAGTATATAAAATGGTTGTTAGAAAAGAAACAAAGGTTTTGTCTTTTATTATAGATCAGTCTGTGGTCCAGGCACATCTTAAAGTTTAAACCGAAATTACCTCTTACATAGGATATGGGTGTTCTCGGTACGGCCACACTTGTGGACATAGTTGCATTGAAAAGGTGGCATTGGACCTTTCTTCGTTCTTAGGATAATGGTTTTCAACTATGGCAATAGGAGAGGAATGGTAAAATAAATCCAGTTCCACAGAAGAAACAGTGATATATGAACAAGTCAGATTGAATTCCTTTGATTTGTTCTTTCACCATATATGGGTGTTCCTGGCAAAGTATTACCGATCCTTTTTCGTTCTTGAACTGAGTGGTTTGCAAGGCTATTTCAGAGGGCAGTTAACCAGATTGCAGTAAGCCTGGAGTCACATATAGGCCAAATTACACAAAGGGCAAGATTTATATAGTTGTACAGCATGGAAACAGACATTTCAGTCCAACTCATTCCTGCCAAACAGATATCCTAAATTAATCTAGTCTCATTTGCCAGGATTTGGCCTATATTCCTCTAAACCCTTTCCTTTTCATGTACGCATCCAGATGCCCTTACTGAGACCAGACTTCAAAAGGTTTTGGAACTTTTTGCCTCTGAAAGCATTCGAAGCAGGGACACTGAATATTTTTAAAGCAGTGGTAGATAGATACTTGTGAAGCAGGGGAAACAAGAGAGTAGGTGGAGAGAAGGAATTTGAGAAACACAAACAGATAAGTAACGATCTTACTGAATGGGAGGGAGGTCAAACAGTCTACTTCTGCTCCGATTTTGTATGTTCAAATTTTATTAATTGAATTTAAATTCCACCAGAAATATTGAACTTGAGATTATTTATTGTGAGGAACAATCATGGTGAGGCTTATGATTCCCAAATCTCTCCAGCACTGGGATTTTTCTCATGGCATGTCTGAACCTGTCAGAGACTAATTGACAAAAAACGGATTGATATGCTGACTAATCAGAGCAATTATTGGTGTATCAAATGATGACATGGATGATAGAAGATGAATTAGATGGACCTTGATCTTTTATTTTTCATTACTTTTCACATACTGGTTTTCCACAACTAGTGGAGTTTCTTTCGTCTCTCAAAGGTTAAATTCAACATGGGGGCTATGGGAACCAGAACATTTCTTCCAAGGGGAGTTACAATCTTTCATTCTAATTTTGGCACAAGATCGGGGAAAACATCTAATTCCCCCAAAGTTAAGGCAGATGATTGAAAATTCCCGCTGCTATTGCTAACACGTTTGAATTAATGGCATTGCTATTAATACAAACATCAACTTGTACAAAGATGCAGAATCTCTGCTTATGAAATATACCATCTGTCACTTATAAAGATGCTATGGCAAAAAAGCTTGCACAGCCTTCTCTAGCAAGGCCCCCAGTAGCAAGTGCCACATGTACCAACTCACCACATGGAGTAGTTAATATATAAACTGTATGTCCTTGGCTTCTCCAGACAGGATAAATAAGTAAGTGTTGAGTTAAACTTTTAATAGACAGTCCTAGATGGCTTTGAAATTTCTCACAGTTTTGCAACATTTCAAAAATTAAACTTCCACTGAAACAATTGATTTTCTGGTTGTTGTTGAATTTAAGATTGTCAAAAAAGGTAACATTTTCAATTGGTACCGTGGGGATTTTTTTTCCTTGTGTTAAGCCAGTGATACCCACTACACATTCATCTAACTCACCCTTCAAAAAAGGTAATTTTTTAGTATCCACATACAAGTAGTCTAGTAGGTGAGACATGACAGCTCCCACTCTCACATCAGAAGTTTTTTAAAAATTCATTCACAGGATATGGGCATCACTGGTTAGGCCAACATTTGTTATGCATCTCAATGCCAGTGGAGTTTCTCATGCTGGGTCCCTTGCTTTTTACAAAATATATCAATGATTTTGACATAAATATAGAAGCATGCTTAAGAAATTGGATAATGATACAGTATTTAATAGTGTGAATGATAGTGAAGAAAACAAAATTGCAAACCACAGGGAGATATCAATGGATGATCATCAACAGATGTCCAGTCTGGAGAAATATATTTGGGGAAAAGGGCCTGTACTGCGCTGTATTCTTCTATGTTCTATGTTCTAAAACAAAATTGCAAACCACAGGGAGATATCAATGGATGATCATCAACAGATGTCCAGTCTGGAGAAATATATTTGGGGAAAACACAAATGGCAGGAAACAAAAAGTGTTGAGCAACAAATGGACCTTGGAGTGAAGAACCATAAATCCCTGAAGATAGCCAGATAGATAGATAGATGATTAAGAAAGTATGCAGGACACTTTTCAGGAGTTATGATGCCATTTTAGAATTGTATAAAACGTTAGTTAGGCCAAGGCTACAGTATAGCTCTTGCACAACTCAAGAGTAATATGATTTAATTTAAAAGATTGCAGAGGAGATTTGTGAGGATGGAGTTGCCAGAAATGGAGTATTTTAGCTATAAGGAATGAATGGATAGACATTTTTCTAAGGACGGAGGAACCTGAGGTGGGATTTAAATGAGGATGTGTCTAATTATGAAGTGCCTACATACAGTGTAAAGGAAGAACCTAAGTGCAGAACATTTTTTTAAAAAATTCATTCACTGGATGAGGGCAAGGCTAACACTTATTGCTCGTCTCAGTCAGTTAAGACAACTACATTGATATGGATCTGGAGTCACATGCAGGCCAGACCACATAAGGATGGTAGTTTCCCTCCCTGAAGGACATCATTTAACTAGATGGGTCTTTCCTAACATTCAACATTTTCATAGTTGTTACTGGATTTTTGTTTTTTACAGAATTCAAATTCTGCCATTTGTTACAGTCGGATTTACCTGGGACTCGAGATCAATAGTCCACTAAACCATCACCTCCCCTTTTTAAAATTTTGATCATCACTTTAGTGCATGTCTGTAGGTGTGCTTCACCATCTAAACAGCAGAGTTATCACATGATTTGTATCTAAGGATTGTCTCAACGGAACAGCTTTTATCTTGGTAGGATTTTAAAAGCAGAGTTTATTTTTGTATCTGCTATATATTTGTGATCTATATATTTGTGATCATTGCAAAGCAGAGCAGTACTTATACACTTAATGGTAAGGTCCTAAGGAGTGTTGTTAAACAAAGAGACCATGGAGTGCAGGTTCATAGCTCCTTGAAAACGGAGTCGCAGGTAGATAGGATAGTGAAGGAGGAGTTTGGTATGCTTTCCTTTATTGGTCAGAGCATTGAGTACAGGAGTTGGAGGTCATGTTGCAGCTGTACAGGACATTGGTTTGGTCACTTTTGGAATATCGCGTGCAATTCTGGTCTCCTTCCTATCGGAAAGATGATGTTGTGAAACTTGAAAGGATTTACAAGGATGTTGCCAGG
Source organism: Chiloscyllium plagiosum (assembly GCF_004010195.1). NCBI lineage: Eukaryota > Metazoa > Chordata > Chondrichthyes > Orectolobiformes > Hemiscylliidae > Chiloscyllium > Chiloscyllium plagiosum. Next base: position 11,350,074 of record NC_057750.1, on the reverse strand, counting down.
TTTGGAGAATCTGAGTTATAGGGAGAGGCTGAACAGGCTGGGGCTGTTTTCCCTGGAGCGTTGGAGGCTGAGGGGTGACCTTAGAGGTTCATAAAACTATGAGGGGCATGGATAGGATAAATAAACAAAGTCTTTTCCCTGGGGTTGGGGAGTCCAGAACTCGAGGGCATAGGTTTAGGGAGAGAGGGGAAAGATATAAAAGAGACCTAAGGGGCAAGTTTTTCATGCAGAGGGTTGTGCATGCGTGGAATGGGCTGCCAAAGGAAGTGGTGAAGGCTGGTACAATTGCAACATTTAAAAAGGCATCTGGATAGGTATATGAACAGGAAGGGTTTGGAGGGACATGGGCCGGGTTCTGGCATGTGGGACTCGATTAGGTGGAGATATCTGGTCAGCATGGACGAGTTGGACCGAAGAGTCTGTTTCTGTGTTGTACATCTCTATGACTATGTGCAAGAGGACAGCGATCTGAATGTTGGTAGAGGTTATAGAGATAGGGAGGAATGAGCCCAGTGAGATTTGAAACAATGGATGAGTATTTTATAACAATGTTGCCAGGCAAAGAGCAGATCAAAAAGTCAAAGAGACGAGAATGTGGAGCATCGCCAAACGAGCTGAACTAATCCCAAAGGGGCACAGATTCCCAATAAGGTTTTGCAAGAGAAAACCACTACATCCCAAGACACTACTATGCATTTTGAGGGTATGAATAATGGCAGTTAAAGAAACTATGGAGGTATCCAGTAGGACTCTCTCTACTGCAATAACAAATGTATAGAGAGACAGAAGGAACCATCTGCCTATTTGTTCAACACACTCTTATCCTTGGACAACATAACCCACAGTACTCCCTGTCCCCACAAACAGTAAAGTCAATTCTTACCACAAGAAAAGAAATAATGCATCTCCAAAAATCCAGTAAAATTTCTCTCTGTCTCAGAGTACCTAATGTCCTGGCCAATATATGGCCCTTGACCAACTATCACCTCATAAAAACTTTTCTTTTCCCTCCATTTTCACAGTCTTTGTGAAAAATTGCTGCTGGAATTCCTACATTTCAAAAACGTTCTCTATTTTCAGGCAAATCTAGAGACTGTGAAAGCACTACACAAATGCAAGCCTTTTTGTTGTCATAAACCAGGGAACTCAAGGTTGAAGGAGAATCGAAGTTTCGGGCATAGGCCCTTCTTCAGGAATGAGGAAAGTGTGCCAAGCAGGCTATGATAAAAGGTAGGGAGGAAGGACTTGGGGGAGGGGCATTGGGAATGCGATAGGTGGAAGGAGGTTAAGGTGAGGGTGATAGGCCGGAGAGGGGGTGGGGGTGGAGAGGTCGGGAAGAAGATTGCAGGTCAAGAAGGCAGTGCTGAGTCCGAGGGTTGGGACTGAGATAAGGTGGGGAGGGGGGGGGTGGGGGGAAATGAGGAAGCTGGAGAAATCTGTATTCATCCTGTGTGGTTGGAGGGTTCCTATCCTCCTTAATCCAAGAACTCCCCACGCACATTCGGGACGCCACCCACGCCCTCCACCTCCTCCATGATTTGCTTCCCCGACCCCCAACGCCTTATCTTCACCATGGACATCCAGTCCCTATACACGTCCATCCTCCATCACGATGGCCTCAAAGCCCTCCGCTTCTTCCTTTCCCACCAGTACCCTTCCCCTTACACCCTCCTTCGACTGACTGAACTGGTCCTCACTCTGAACAACTTCTCTTTCCAATCCTCCCACTTCCTCCAAACCAAAAGAGTAGCCATGGGTACCGGCATGTTTACAGGGGGCAGGGTGGGAGGAGCTGTAGTCTAGGTAGCTGTGGGAGTCGGTCGGTTTATAGTAAATGTCCGTGTTGAGTCGGTCGCCCGAGATAGACATGGAGAGGGGTCTGAGATGGTCCAGGTAAATTTGAGGTCGGGGTGGAAGGTGTTAATAAACAGTCCATCTTCCGCAGCTACACTGGCACCACCCCCCACCTTTTCCTCCGCTACATCGATGACTATCGGCGCTACCTCATGCTCCCACGAGGAGGTTGAACAGTTCATCCATTTTACTAACACCTTCCACCCCGAACTCAAATTTACCTGGACCGTCTCAGACTCCTCCCTCCCCTTCCTAGACCTCTCCATTTCTATCTTGGGCGACCGACTCAACACGGACATTTACTATAAACTGACCGACTCCCACAGCTACCTAGATTACACCTCCTCCCACCCTGCCCCCTGTAGAAACGCCATCCCATATTCCCAATTCCTTCGCCTCCGCCGCATCTGCTCCCAGGAGGTCCAATTTTAATACCGTACAACCCAGATGGCCTCCTTCTTCAAAGACAGCAATCTCCCCTCAGACGTGGTTGACTATGCTCTCCACCGCATCTCCTCCACATCCTGCTCCTCCACCCTTGAACCCCTCCCCTCCAATCGCCACCAGGACAGAACCCCACTGGTCCTCACCTACCACCCCAACCTCCAGATACATCGTATCATCCTCCGTCATTTCCGCCACCTCCAAACAGACCCCACCACCAGGGATATATTTCCCTCCCCACCCCTATCAGCATTCCGGAAAGACCACTCCCTCCGCGACTCCCTCGTCAGGTCCACACCCCCCACCAACCCAACCTCTACTCCTGGCACCTTCCCCTGCAACCGCAAGAAATGCAAAACTTGCGCCCACATCTCCCCCCTCATTTCCCTCCAAGGCCTCAAGGAATCCTTCCATATCCGTCACAAATTCACCTGCACCTCCACACACATCATTTACTGCATTCGCTGCACCCGATGTGGCCTCTTCTACATTGGGGAGACAGGCCGCCTACTTGCGGAACGTTTCAGAGAACACCTCTGGGACACCTGCACCAACCAACCCAACCGCCCCGTGGCTGAACACTTTAACTCCCCCTCGCACTCCGCCAAGGACATGCAGGTCCTTGGCCACCTCCATCGCCAGACCTTGGCCACACGACGCCTGGAGGAAGAGCGCCTCATCTTCCGCCTAGGAACCCTCCAACCACAAGGGATTAACCTCCTTCCACCTATCGCATTCCCAATGCCCCTCCCCCAAATCCCCCCTCCCTACCTTTTATCTTAGCCTGCTTCCTCATTCCTGAAAAAGGGCTTATGCCCGAAACGTCGATTCTCCTGAACCTTGGATGCTGTCTGGCCTGCTGCGCTTTTCCAGCAACACATTTTTCAGTTCTGATCTCCAGCATCTGCAGTCCTCACTTTCTCCTAACTCAAGGTTGAAGTATGGTAATTGTTGCATGAAAAAGACAGAAGGTGTTAAAAGTTGTAAAAACAAAACTGCAGATGCACAATTTGTCTGTTTAAAATTTTTATTTTAAGAAAATGTAAATACCTGCATTTTCATTGGACAGTAATTGCATAGAAATTGAGCAGCACCACAGTCTGCTTGACACACTAAACCACAGCACACTGCTGGTACCAACCAGGTCCTGCATTAGCAGCTTAAATAACAAGCACCTCACACATCCAGAATGACTGCTCCTTTTACAATCCTCACCCCAATGAGGAAACAAGGTGTACTTGCAGGTACAAGCACTGAACAGACTTTGGAGCTGGAGACACTGGCTAGCCAGTTTAAACAGATAGGGGCATAAGTAATCCCCTCACAGTGGTAGGAAACCTTAATATTCAAGGCTTTTGTGGTGGTAAAGAGTTCCATGCTAGATCACTGTTCGGCAACCTTTACTGGAAAGTGCATGTGTGAGAACACGAGGTGCAAATAGATCAATGAGTTGCATCAACCCCTCTCTGAACAGGCAGGTGTCATGCAGGAAGAATCTAGAGCACAGTTAGTCCCTGTACATCCAGACCTCAGCATATCAGCGCCACTCAGACAGGAGAAACTGCAACCAAATTAAAACCTCTCGAGTTCACTGCTATTCCCCAGAAGTCTGTGTTGAACAGTTGTGCTGGGTTCGTGTGGAACTGTTTACAGGTAGATGTGTAATTTCACTCTAAAGGACTTACTGCATTAAATCAAATCTTCCAGCATTAAACATTTCCATAAATATATAACTATTATCATTAAATAAAATTCACATAATTTTCCCTTAACAAGATAGTCTTTTTAATACATACACACAAACAAAGTCTTTTTCAAACCCCCTGCTTTCTCCAGTATTGAACTGACATAATCAAAACTATCATTCCATAGTAAGTTAGCTTGAAGTGTTCTACAGTTTGTGACCCTTGTTTTGCAATTAAAGATAACTGTTAACTTCTCAATTTGAAGTTCAGATTCTGGATAGTCGAGTTAGCTTTTACCACCCAGGGCAAAAAAGGAATATGAACACACGCATTGGACAGAATGGGAAAGAGATTGATCAGCCAGCAGTCCTACAGAAACAGTGGCCTGACCATCTCTTTTTTGATTGATTTGTTGAGTGTTTCCACAAGCTTGGCTGTTGGCCTCCAGGGGTAAATGTTGCAGACGTATCGCAACTGAATACAAGATTATTACAACATACCCACCCTCTCCAGTTCCTGGGCCATTAATCATAAATGCACAATCGGAAGGCGCATTCCAGAAACAATATGATCTACAGCCACCTTGGCACAGGACAAGCTAGGTCAGTGTAAGCAACCTGGACCAGATGCACAAAACAGGGAGCATTCTTCCACACTTGCTAGCCTGCAACGTTATTCTCAGCACTGCCAATCCCCAATTGTTAAACCAACAATTAATCATATTCCCAAAAGCATCCATTAACAGCAGACTCCTGCTCACCTTCTCCAATTCTACACTCCCATAATCAGTAATTTAATTCCCACTACAAGATTTTTTAAAATGTGTACAAGGTGTACCCTACCTTAACAGTTCTACTGGACAACCCCACAGAACACTTCACTGCACCATTAACAAATGTGAAAACTTTTAAAATATTTGCAACCGTTTTATTTCTTAAATATCCAAACTGAAGCGTGGCCTAGGGGAAGGTGAAAGCATAAACCTTTATCCATAACTACATAAAAAAAATTAAAGCAATCATTTCAGTGAGGTTAAACTTGCATAGAATAAAGCAAACACTAGGGACAGGCATTAAGTGTGCAGTCCTTCCAACTTGGGAAGCAGTTCTCAATCCAGCAAGGAGGCTAAACAGGGCACCACATTTTTAAGTCTCAAAAAAATAGAGTTTTAATTAATGTGTTCAGGCATGTTCTGACATTTCCAGGAGAGACAGAAATTGAACCCAAACTTTCTGGCCTAGAGGTGGTGACACCACTATTCCCCAAGACCCAGTACTTATACTTAAGGTGTCAAAAGCTCTCAAAGTTTGAACAATGAAATGAGAGTGGTATTCACCAGTGGGCAATTAAATAGGAAACTAAACATCAGGTGCTGCAGCTAACAGAATGGCAGAAACCATACTTCGGGTTAAAAGTTCAAAACCACCACTATAAAATTAATTTGTATAAAATGATACAAAAGCAGTCATCCATGGGAGGGTGCATGATGTGTGGAGGATTTTTAAAAATTCTCTGGAAGGTGGAATACAAAGTTATACAATCAAAGCATGGCTTAAATAGGACTGAAGATTCAAGCCATAGGACATCATACACAAGAATTCATAATGCAGAAACAGAGAGTGAGAGAGAAAACTGGTAGAAGGAAGAAAAAAAATTAATAAGTCACATTATCTGCTCAGTATCCTAAGATACTGGGTGCAAAATCAATACTATATAAAGTGACAAAATAAGCAAAAAAAAAAATCAAAAGCATGCAACTGGTTTCTCCACTGCTTCATCCTCTGAAAAATGATCAAACTGTACTGCCCTAGAGTACGGAATATAAATTGTCTAAAGTTAAAATTTGGGAGAGGGTGGGGTAAACATTGCAGCCTGTAGGAATAACTCGACGAACCCTAACAACATAGTAAAGCCACCAACCAGAATCTCAAGTGCATGCATCAGTTCAGCAACCTGCATGATTACGGACCAAACTTACTAATGATCATTTCTTATGTTGGAGGCTTCTTTCCACACTTAGTGTTAAAAAGCACCTTGGTTGCATCATGATTTGTGATCACTGCCACACAAAATTCATGTTACCGAAGTTATAAAATCACCCTTATTGGACGCTCCCATTAAATTTCAAATTTCCCCTTTAGGGAAGAAAAGTACATGAACTGGGAGCATTGGCTAAATGATACTCTCATTTAAAAAAAAACTTTGCCTTGTGAAATGGATAATGCTAGGACTGGCTTGGAACTTTGTGTGCCCTACCTCCTCCCCTCCACCCCAGTCCATACCTATTTCATCTGAACCATCCCCCATGAAAAATAAACACAGTACAAATTAAGTGGCATATACACAGTACAAAAAGTTAACTCAATACTATAAAACTCTGTTCCACGCAATGTGCTTTCATGAAACAGAGATTTAAGAATATTTAACTGTGCCTACAGTGCGGTCATTAAATACCAATCAATTAATATGGCTATTTAACCTATCTTCGCTTATAAAACTAAAAGGGGACCTCAACCTTCAACAGCTGTGTCCATGCTCTGAATATCTACCTGTATCAGAAAATCAAGACATTTTAAAAATTACTAAACAATACTGAATGGTGCTTCGAAAACTATGTCAAATCCAAAGCAATTTAAGTTGTTCCACCCTGTGAAATTCGTATCTGACAGCTTTATATACTGCAGATAAAGATTAACAACATGCTGAAGCAGTCAAAAACACAAATAGCAAGTAAATATCAGTACAGAATCACTGTAGCACCTCTACACCATATCCATTGGGCTGGCTAGTTCACTGTTAAAACGTTTTAGAAGACAAGGGCATTTTCATTCCTGTCACACACTAAGGAACTCCAAACTGTCTACCTTCAGCCATTATCCTCCACATCAGTAGCGGATGGCAAGTTCAAGTTCAGAAAAGGCAAGATACGCAGCTGACAATGTAAACAACTCCATTCAGATCAGAATCCTTAGGAGATAAGGAGGCTTGCAGGTGAAAGGTTGGCAGCCACCAGATTCCCAATGTAAGGAACAGAATTAAGGCATAGGACTGCTCTGGACCACAGCAGCAGGATGACTGGGGCTGAGATTCAACACAGTTAACTTTCCAAGCTCTTTAACAGATCAAAATCCACAGTGCAAGTTTGGAGCATGGGTGGGGAGAAGGGGTGTAAAATAAAAAATCTGGTCTCAAAAGCTGGACAATAAGTGTCATATTTTGGAACAACAGCAAGACATCTAGAGCCTAGCCCTCTTTGCTCAGTTGAAAACTGCAGCAATTAAACACTACCTGAAATCCACATTCATCTGGCAGGCAACAGTGTGAAGCTGTTGGTCTGGAGACTCCTGTGATGCAGTGGAAGTGTTCTTACCTCTAGGCTAGAATGCCCAGGTTCAGATCACCTGCTCCAGAAGTGCATCATAGGGTCTGAACAGGCTTATTAAAAATATCGATAAAGCCACAGGTCTAAAACCACAACCACTTTGGATAAGGTTAGGACCTGCCTGGTGAACCTCCCTTGTAACTGCATTGTAGAGTCAGAATATGAGTCAATGGCTTTATTCCAGCAGCAGCTTCATTCCAGTTCCCTTGCAATTAACATGACATGCATGACTTTGCATTCAAAATGGAGGGAGGCTCAAAAAGACAACTCTTCCTTTGTATAATCTCAATTTAAAAACAAAAAATCTTCAAATCCAGATTTTGGAAAAAAAGCAGAAGTCACACAATACACACACACTTAGAGCACTATGATTAATTTTTTAAAAAAATGTTCAACCTTATTTTTAGGATACAATAAGGAGTAACTTTGATCTGTTCTCATAAGGCCCTGTGCAGCTGCCCGGAGGCATTTGTTCGATGATGTTGGTAGGGCCAAAACCAATAGATAAAAAATTACATTTATTTACAGCCCCTAACTCCCCGAATCATATACATTGATCTGAAACACTGCTCCATGTTGATATGGAGCCCTGAGTAGAAAGTGAGCAACAGGACTGCGCCAGCATTGCTGCCCTTCGAAAGTGAGGGGGTGTGTCTTTGGCTTGCAGAAGTCAGTCAGTAGCCTGTCACAGTGAGGTAGCTCCTCAGGAGCTGACCAGGATCTCCATGATGTGATCCAGGTCATTCAGGTCAGTTCTTAAAGTTGGACTGGCTCCCAATGAAGAAGAGGAATTGCATGAGGTGAAAGTCTTAGCCAGGTCATCAGCCACACCAGGGGGCACTGCACGGCCACTGGGAGCCGGCCCCACTGTAGCCACATCGCAGTCACACACAGAGGTGTCAATGTCAAGAAAAAGGTCATCCAAGGTCACACCTACAAGGTAACTAGAGCTCATGATTTCAAAGCTGCCAAAAACTGACTCCAAAGGTCTACAGGGCTCTGTGGACTGGATTTCCTCTTTGTTCCAGTCTTCTGCTGCTGTGTCCATTGCTTCTGGCAGGCCCAGATTGTCCTGTGGGATTGAAGGTGAAGGGCTTTCATCAACAATGATGTCAAGATCCCGGAGGATGGAGTTGATAGCAGAGGAGAGGGAGTGGTCCTCATCAGAAGCAGCAGATGTAAAGTCCTCAAGGCCATCGCCGAATCCAGCGGGGTGGCTCTCAGTTGTCAGCCGCGAAGGTGGGACATCCCGTTGGCTGCCTAATTCCGAACACCCAGAATCCAAGGCCATGGCAGATGCCAGCTGGCTGCTTTCCAGCCGGATCTCTTCTTGGATCTGCCGCAGGGTGTTAGCAATCAGGACAGTGCGCCGAAGGCTGAGCTCCGGCAGTGCCCGCCCATTCTGCATCTTATTCAGGGAGGTGTTGAGTACCAGCTGCCGCTTGAGGCTATAGGACTCCGGACAGTCAGCAAGGTTCTGACAGGAATCCAGACCCCCATCGGCATGGCGCTTCCGCTTCACACCCTTTCCAACCATTGAGACCTGCCAAGATAAAAGACAGCTGTTAACATTGTACAGATCCCCAGAGAGATGCCAACAGGCATGGTTAGTATCTGTGCCAACACTAGCATATCTGTAAAGGGCAAAAGAAGATTTATTAGCTTGGTTGTTCAGGAATTACTGCAAACAACTGGCCATTCAGCCCATCTAATCAATGTCAGCATTTACATTACAACCAAACCTCTAACCACTTATGATCTAGTTAGGGACCAATAATGTTTTTTTAAAAAAAAATCCGAAAATATTCTGTTTTAGCAAAATGTATCAAAAATATTTCACTTCTGTTTTAGAAAGTAAGCAAACTTTATAGTATTGGTGTGATTACTGCCATCAGAACTGCAGGAGGGACACTCATCACCATGCAGTGGTAGTGCCTGTTTCATCAATGGCCAGCAAAACACAACAGCAAGGTGTCTGCACTAAAGGAGAGGAGCAATAGAAAATATATGTTCTTGCAAAGGTTTAAACAAAATCAATTCTGGGATCCTAATTCTTTCACTACCCCACTCTGAATACTTGCACGACCTGCTCCTCATCCTTCACTGACTTCATCGCACTCACTACTGTGCTCTATAGCACGTCAAGCAGGGCACCGAATGTGGGAGGGCAACACTGATGAAGCAACAAGTGGGGAGTGAGACAGCTGAGCACTAAGCAGAGCAGGTTTCCTTGGACATTAATGAGGTAATGCTAATGTCCTCTACCAGCATGGTAACAGGGAATATTCAGTTATTATAACAGTTATTATAAGTGAATAGATTTTGTTTTGATTAATATAGTTTATAACTATGTAATGAACTTGGGTTTACTCCCTACTTTAGTTAAGCATTCTCCAAGACAGATCAATTTTTAAAAGGTTTAAAAAAAATGTTTGTAGGGAACAACTGTAATTAAGCCTCCAAAGAATCATGGTGATCTTCACGTTGTCCCAGCTCCAACTATTCTCAGGTGCATAACTTTAATTTACCATCTATGACTGTGAATACTTTGATCCCTTCTTCTGTTTACTTTATCAATACTACTCAGCTTATTCAGCAAATTTCTTTATTTTAAACAAGAATCTGTGGGGCACAGTGTAGATTATTATCTTCTAATTCAACTAGATAAACATTCACTTTCTATTCCCTCAAACAGAAAACAGAAAATAAGCCCCACCCATATTCTACACAGTGAACCAAGGTAAGACTTTTACTTTGTTCACAGAATAGACTGTCAGCTACTGTGGCTATCTTCTCTGTGAGCTGCAAACCATACACGATCCAAAACTAACTCCTGCAGCAAACAACCAGATAAACCGAAACTAGAGATCGTCTAAACTCTACCCATTTCAAATGCCCTCGAATCAGCTTTTAAATTATTTATTTACAATTTCTTCTTTGATTTGGCGAAATAAGTGGCTTCACAACATTTCAGCATTCATGGAATTCTAACCAGTTGAGCATTTAACTCCCCAAAAAAATTTAAAATCTCCCTTGTTGCAAGGATTGCGGATGTTGTGTCTTCAGTTCTTCATAGCTAAGCCAGCCCACTTGCTGTATTATAGTGCCATCTCTTCTATTCTGAGTTGGTTAAACAAACATTTAACTTTCTGAAATGCCATTCCTTTAGCTGTAAATGCCTACAGCCCAGTATTTTAAGTCCCTCACTTTTATAACTTTAATCTTTCCAGAACTAAAATAAATTACCCCTCAATTACTAACTTGAACCAGGAATAATATATTCATAAAACGTACCTTCTTCAACAAACTCCATCAATAGATGCTTCTTGGGGTGGGGAGAGTGAAAAGAAAATCAGGCTGCTTTGGATCTTCTCCCGATTGTCCAATTAGGCTTTTGGAGATCAGAGGAGATGACCACTCAAACTACTCCCTTAACCTTGCAAAAGCTTTCCTTTTCATGTATTCAATTTCCTTTGAACCGATGACAGAATCTGCTCCCAACACCCTTTCAGACAAAATGCTCTAGATTATAAATCAGTGAACCAACATTACTCGTCACCCTTTCATTCTTTTATCATTTGAAAATTTGCCCATTTTTCCTAGGGTGGAGGGAGTCTAAAACTAGAGGGCACAGGATTAAGGGGAAAGATTTTAAAAAGCACCTAAAGAATAACTTTTTCATGCAGAAGCTTGGAGTGCATTGAATGAGTTGCTAGAGGAGGTGGAGGCTTGTACAATTATAACATTTAAAAAGGTATTTGAATGGGTACATGAATAGCAAGGGTTTGGAGGGATATGGGCCAAGTGCTGGAAAATGGGACTAAGTCAGATTGGGATACGTGGCCAGTGTAGTGAGATGGACTGAAGGGTCTGTTTCCGTGCAGTATGACTCTATGATCTCGGCTAAAAAAAATTCAGATTCGATCAGATGAGGAATTGTCAGCTCCTCGATAAATTCATACACTCAAACAGCCTGTCAACATTCAAAGACTTGTGCGCAGTTGGACAAGATATGGATTAAGGTCTTTGAAAGATTGAGGACACAGGAGCAAATGAGAAAGAAAGACAATAAAGCAACATCGGAAGAGAAGACCTGATTTCTGCTAACATAGCATCATCACAAAGTGAATAGCTGTTCATTCAGTGCTGCTTCTACTGATGGGTTAGTAACCAAATATTGAACACGAGACACTTTTCGGTCATCCAGAAACCCTGATGAGACTAGACTTTTCATTAAGCTACAATAAACTGAAATACAGCAGTTGCAATGAAAAGCAGCCCTAAAGTATGAGCACTCTTCCCTCTCACCTCTCGTCAACAATTATTACTGAACTAGCAAAGGTCATGTTAGATGCATTTGATAATAAATGCACTATGGATCTTGTAGCAACATAAATCTCTGAATGAGGAATCATAGATGTCTGACAGATTGTGACAGCCTTCTAAATAAAAGTTAACTCAGCTGATGGGGAAAAGAATGTTAAATTCAAAGCTTCCCATCTTCATGAATGCTGATAGAATTTAATGATGGCATCTATTTGGATTCCTTAATGGATTCTAACTTTCTTTACAATAAAAGCTCATACTCACCTGTACCATCAATAAATTCCAACTACAATGGCTCCACATCCAAGCACAACATGCCGTCTCAATCACACACACTTTCAGAATTATTGGAGGCAGAGTGCTTGGTTACTATTAACTGCCAACCACCCCAGTGAAGCAGGAAACACATTTCCTGCTATTGGGATCTGTTAATTCAGAGAAAGGCAGGAATGTAGCCAGACCAGCCATGGTTTCTGATGTGCACAGTCTCATTTGGAGATGAACTGGCAAAGTAGAATCGTAGAATTCCTGCAGTGTGGAAACAGGCCCTGCGACCCAACAAGTCCACACCAACCCTCCGAAGAGTAATCCACCCAGACGCATTCCCCTACTCTATTATCCTATATTTACCCCTGACTAATGTACCTAACCCACACATCCTTGAACACTACAGGCAATTTAGTATGGCCAATTCACCTAACCAGCACATATCTGGACTGCGGGAGGAAACCTGAGCACTCTGAGGAAACCCATGTAGACACAGGGAGAATGTGCAAACTCCACACGGATAGTTGCCAGAGGCTGGAATTGAACCCGGGTCCCTGGCGCAGAGGCAGCAGTGGCAACCACTAAGCCATCGTAATGCCCAAGTAGTTTGGCATCTGCTGCAAAAAAGGAACAAAACCGACACAATCCACATATACAGAACACTAGTAAACTGCAACTGCTTGTTTGACACAGGCAAATCCATCAAGACATCTCTTTGCAGATTGCTGAAACCAAGTGGGAATATCGAGTCACAGTGACACTTTACTCAACAGAATTCATCAATCAGCAGGTCACTGTTGAATGTAAGAGTAAGCTAGCTAGTAATAATAAAAAAGATTGCAAGAGGTTTTTAAGATACCGAAAAGGTAAAGAGAGAGGCAGAGTGCACATTGGACTAGAAAATAAGGTAGGTGGAGGAATTGAATTAGGTACTTTGCATTAGTTTTCAAAGTAGAAGACACCAGAACTTCAAGAGAGTCAGGTAACAGAAGTGAGTGCAGTGGCCATCACGAAGGCAAAGATGCTGGGTAAGTTGAAAGGTCTGATGGTAAATAAACCAACCTGAGTTCTGAAGGAATCTGATTCAAGAATCACTGGAATCAGAGATTGATGGCTGGAAAATGGTAAATGTAACACCAACATATGTGTGTGCACATGTGTGAAGGGAGGGAGGCAGAAGACAGGAAACTATAGGCCAGTTAGCCTGATGTCAGTTGTTGGTAAGATTTTAAGAGTTCATTGTTAAGGATGAGATTGCGGAGTATTTGGAAGTGCACGGTAAAATAGGGTGGAGTCAGCACAGCTTCATCAAGGGGAGGTCATGGCTAACAAATCTTATTATTCTTTGGAAGTCTTTGAGTAGGTAATGAACAAATTAGACAATGGAGAGCCAGTGGATGAGATCGATTTGGATTTCCAGAAGGCCTTTGACAAGGTGCCACACAGGAGGCTGCTAAGAAAACAGTCAATGGTTTTAAGGGCAAGGTACTTACATGGATAAAGGATTAGCTGACTGGCAGAAAGTGGACTTTTTAAGGATGGCAGCCAGTGACTAATGGAGTTCCACGGGAGTCCATGTTGGAACTATTTGCATTGTACATTAATGGTCTGGACAAAGACAGGTGGAGGAGCAAGAATCGCTGAGAAAGTGGAGCAGCTGAAGGAGGACTTGGACAAACTAGGAGAGAGGGCAAAGTAGTGGTAGATGGAACACGATATGGGAAAGTGAGAGGTTTTGCAGGTTTTGAAGAATAGAGACTATTTCTTTTACCTTGCCTGTGAATGTGGTGACATTTGTTTAGGGTTTGCATGCTGTAAAATGCATCCTACACATTTCCCTCAAAAATACATCTTTGCCACTGGGTATTTAAATTGGAGTTTGCCATATCTCAACTATGTCTGTCAGGTATTTCACAGCAACATAATGGGGAAGAAAGCTTTTTGGCCTGAGTGATATGCTCAATACCCAACTTGTTTGCGTAGAAAACTTCTGTTGATGCAAAAGATATCACATCCAGAACCTAAGAGCTAGGAAATTTGCATATTAACAACCTTAACAATCTGGACAAAGCAACCAAGGGCATTGTTGCTTAGTTTGCAGATGACACATGTTGAGGGAGCGGGGATGTTGCAGAAGGACTTGGACAGGTTAGGAGAGTGGGCAAAGAAGTGGCAGATGGAATACAATGTGGACAAGCATGAGACAATAGGTGCAGGAGTAGGCCATTTGGCCCTTCGAGCCATTCATTATGATCATGGCTGATCATCCACAATCAGTAACCTGTTCCTGCCTTATCTTCATTACCCTTGATTCCACTGTCTTTAAGAGCTCTATCCATCTCTCTCTCTCTCGAAAGTATCCAGAGACTCGGCCTCCACTGCCTTCTGAAGTACAGCATTCCATATATGAGATTTCGCATTTTGGTAGGAAGAAAAGACATAGTCTATTTTCTAAACGGAGAAATGCTTTGGAAATCTGAAGTACAAAGGGACTTGGGAGGATTAGTTCAGAATTCTAATAAGGTTACCATACAGCTTCAGTTGGCAATTAGGAAGACAGATGCAATGTTGGCATTCACTTCAAAAAGGTTTGAATACAAGTGCAGAAATGTACTACTGAGGTTGAATAAGGCTCTGGTCAAACTGCATTTGAACCACCTATTGAAGGAAGGATGCATTTACCTTGGACATAGTGTACAGGAGGTTCAAGCAAATGATCCCAGGGCAAAGAGCTTGTCATAGAAGGAGCGGTTCAAAACTCTGTCTGTACTTGATGGAGTTTAGAAGGAGGAGGGGGATCTCACTGAAACTTGCAGAATACCAAGAGGCCTGGAGTGAGTGGACGTGGAGAAGATGCCTCCACAAGGAGAGAATTAGGTTATCTAGGGACACAGCCTCAGAACGAAAGGATGATCGTTTAGAACTGAGATTAGGAGAAATTTCTTCAGCCGGCGGGTAGTGAATCATGGAACTCGTTGCCACAGAGGCTGTAGAGGCCAAGACATTTAAGTGCATTTAAGACAGAGATAAATGGTTTCTTAACAGGTAAGGGGATAAGGATTACGGAGAGAAGGCAGGGAAATGGTGTTGAAAAACATATCAAACAATGAAGCAGATTCAAAAGACGAATTACCTATTTCTGCTCCAATTCTTACGGTTAGTGGCCCAGAACTCTCCAAATCAGACTCAGTCATCAATCACTGAAATGACCATGAGTGGGCAATCCCAATATATAAGGGTTCAAATCCCATCACAGTAGACCGAGGATCTGAACTGAGCTTCCAAAAGCAAAACAAGTCTGGAAATACAAAATTGGTGCCAATAAAAGGATCTTATAAGTTTATGTATTACTGTAACATCCAACCTGGTTCCGCATTTTAGGGAAAGAAACAAGATTCCTGGTCTATTTTTATGTGGCTTAAGACAATAAGAAGCAAGAGTAATAGGTAGGTGGTTTTTTTGGGCCTGCTGTATCATTCAATATTCCATGACTAATCTTTTGCCTCAATACCATCTTTCCCAACCACATTTCTCAATTCTGAAGTGAAAAAAATCCACACAGTTCTAAATTTATCCAATGAGCCTTAAATTTATTCAATGTTGGTGCATTTGGCTGTGTGGGCATAGAATTACATAGATTCATAAATTTCTCCTCAGTCCTGAATGATTACCTTGAAACTGCACACCATTATTAAAAAGAAAATTCAAAGGTAAGCCCCTTCAGAATTTTCTGTTTCAACAAAATTACACCTCATTCTTCTAAACTTCAGACAACATATTCTGGATTAGTGGTGCTGGAAGAGCACAGCAATTCAGGCAGCATCCAAGGACAGGCAAAATCGACGTTTCGGGCAAAAGCCCTTCATCAGGAATAAAGCCTTCAGACAACATATGCCTAGTTGACTCAGCCGCTCATATGGCACAAACCAAACCAGTTATATGAGAAAGCAACTAACAAAGGATTGTCTTCTGAGGAAAAGCTAAATCCATATCCACTGGGGTTCTTGAAGAGTCAGAGGTGATGTAATTGAAACATCAAGCCCCGAGGAGACTTGACTGGGTGAATATGGAAAGAATTATTCTTCTTGTGGGAGAATCAGATAACTGGAGGTTGCCCATTTACCACAGAGACTTTCTCACAGAGGACTAAGTGGCTTCAAAACGTACATTAAGCAAGCAACTCTGAATGGCAAACTGTTCAAAACAATATACATAGTAGTCAAGGTGCCACTTGCATCAGATAACAAATACATAAACCCTGAGAATGGAAAATCAAAGGAATTCCAGGACATCTCTGCAGGAATTCCTCAGGGTAGTGTCCTAGGTCCACCATCTTCAGCTGTTCCATCAATTACCTTCCATCAAAAAGGTCAGAAGTGGGGACATTTGTCAATGTTTGTGCAATGTTCAGCACCATTCGTGACTCCTCAGACACTGAAGCAGTCCTTGTGCAAATGCAACAAGATCTGGACAATATCCAGTCTTGGGCTGACAAGTGGCAAGTAACATTTGCGTCACACAAATGCCAGGCTATGATCATCACCAAAAGGAGACAATCTAACCAAAACCCCTCAACATTGAATGGTGTTACCTTCCCATGCTAACAACATCTTAGGATGTATCATAGACTAGAAACTCAACTGACTCACCACATAATTGCAGTGGTTACAAGAGCAGGTCAGAGGCTAGGAAAATTGCAGCAAGTAACTCACACCTCCTGACTCCTCAAAGCTTGATCCTCATCTGCAAGGCACAAGTCAGGAGTATGATGGAAACTTCTCCACTTGCCTGGTTGAGTGTGGCCCCAACAACACTCAAGAAGCTTTACATCATCCAGGACAAAGCCCACTTGACTGGCATTACATTCACAAGCATCCACTCCCTCCACCACCAACATTCAATAGCAGTGGTACAAGATGCAGAGCAGAAATTCACTCAAGATCCTCAAACAGCACCTTTCAAACCCATGACCACTTCCACCTAGAAGGACACAGGTAGGAGATATATGGGGACACCGCCATCTTCAAGCTCCTCTCCAAGCCACTCATCATCATGACTTGGAAATATATAATCATTCCTTCACTGTCGCTGGATCCAAATCCTGGAATTCCCTTCCTAATGGCAGTATGAGTGGACTGCAGCAATTTAAGAAGGCCATTCACCACCATCTCCTCAAGGCAGGTAGGGACAGGCAATAAATGCTAGCCAGCCAGCAACGACCACATTGGACAAAATGAATCATGACAAAGATAATATTTTGAAGGCAGTCCAACCATTCTAAATTATTTCTACCTACCATCTACAAGTGTCCTCCAAATCTCTCAATCATTGTCAGAGTCTTTCAAAGATAGATTCCAATCACCATCCCCCTCCTTACTTTTCTGCTGACTACAGACAACCGTTATAAGTGAGCTGACCACAATCAAACTTTATGCCATGCAAATATTGGAAATAGGAGAAAGTGAGGACTGCAGACGCTGGAGATCAGAGTAGAGAGTGTGGTGCTGGAAAAGCAGAGCAGGTCTGGCAGCATCCAAGGAGCAGGAGAATAAGCCCTTCATTAGGAAATAGAAGGGGTTGCATTAATAAAGGACTTTTCAAAAACACAAGGCATTATAGTCAGAGATGTACAACAGGGAAACAGACCCTTTGGTCCAACTTGTCCATGCCAAATAGATATCCAAAATTCATCTAGTCCCATTTGGCAGCATTTGGCCCATATCCCTCTAAATCCTTCCTATTCATATACCCATCCAGATGTCCTTTAAATACCGGGTAATTATACCAGCCTCCACCACTTCTTGTGGCAGCTCATTCCATACATGCACCACCCTTTACATAAAAAAAACCTTTGCCCTTTAGGTCCCTTTTAAGTCTTTCCCTTCTCATCTTAAACACATGCCCTCTAGTTTGGACACCCCCACCCCAGGGAAAAGACCTTTTCTATTTATATATGTTTAATGTATAATCATTACTTGTAATGCTGGTGCCAACCTGTGCCAATAAGATCCCACAACAAGATATTTTGGGCAATGCTGGTTGAGGGATAAACATTGGCTAAGGCATCAGCCAACTCCACTGTGCTTCCTCATCAAAATAGCACCAAGGGATCTTTCACATTTATCTGAAAAGAGCTGCTGCAAACAATGCAACACTCTCCTCACTACAGCACTGAAGAATAACACCATCACTCAATATAACTGCAGATCCTAAAAAATGCTCCCACATTAACTAGCAAGGAGGAGGTACTGCTTCTCAATCAGCATAGATAAAATGTGTATTAAAAGATCAAATATCCCAAATACCACCATGACCTGAACAACTCCACCTGAAGCTGAATTTCGAAGGATTCTGACACTTCTTCCCCGCTCCTGCCAGTGAAGACCTGCCCCTTTTTCGCGCTTGGCTGCACCCGGTGCATGCTGGGCCTTGTAGTTCACCGAGTGATAGATATCCTTGCAATCCTGCGGTACGGGAACCAACACCGGGTCAGGGCCAGTCGGCCTATCTAAAATCTCTACTGGGATGCTTCACCCTCCAACTACCTTCCTACAAAAAAAAAAGACAACACAGTCTCGCTCTCTAAAGGAGAAATAGTACCAGAACTACAAGTCCCGGCCAGCTCGGCGCCCATGCGCAGTTAGAGCTGTCGAGAACTTGCCCCCGCCCCTCCCCCCTCTTCCCCCACCCACAAGATGGGCTTGGTGGGGCAAGAGGACTGTACCCCCCCACCCCCCCGGAATCAATCCTTTCCAGAGAGGCACTTTCTGGGAAACCGGCTCCTTCAGCGCGAATTCCTGGCCTGGATGATGGAAAAAAAACCAACGGGCACTTCGAAGCCGCCGTGTAACGGGCGCCCTGAGCACCACAGCAATCAAATTAAAAAAAAACACACTCTCGCTGGGAGCGGGTCGCTACCTGCTGATTTACTTGGACGCAATTATTTGTTTTAATTATATCCCGATCATCACAGTAGGTAGACACGGCTTTCCCTCCTCATCGACCCCCGTCCGCCATAACCCGTCCGTTCCCCGCCGAGTTAATTCTTCATGTTGTTTTTCTCGTCTGCACTCCTCCTCCCGGCCGCCGCGCTCGGTGCAAATCAAGACACTAGCTCGAGCTACAGGCCCCCTGGAGCCTGTCCTATTGGCCAGGCGTCGGAAGGCACAGGCCAATCGGGAGAAAGGGGTCGGTTCTACTGCGGTTACGATTGGTAAATAATGCCGTCCATCATCGCGACGGAGGCGGGTCTCGCCAACGGACTGCCCGCTCGCCCAATCGCCATCGCGTCTCCGCTGTGGGCGGGGACCAAGAAACTTGGTTTGAAAACCCCAACAAATCAAACGATTTCGGGTTGAGATGAGAGTTTCAAACTACCGAGTTCTGACTTAGGAGCGAATCATTGGTCGACTGTGAGTAACCGACGGTAGAACGTGAATTATCAACAGTGAGAACGCCATTTTTGAAATGTATTTTTAACCGACGTTGCTAAGTTACGGGAGAGGCTGATGGTGATTGGCGGGGCGGTGTTGAACGGTGTTGGCCAATGGCGTCGGCGGTCTCTGTGTCACGTACCATGACGTCACGAGGCTGCGGGTGGAAGTGCCGGCCCCAGGGTCTTGAATGGGCGGGGCCGGCTCAGTAGGCGGAGCGATGGGCGAGGTCAACACCGTCAAGTGTGTGGTGGAGTTCGAGGCGGCTTTGCGGGAGAGTGAGCAGCGCTTGGTCGTCATGCTCTTTTCCGCGCACTGGTGCGAGTTCTGCCAGATGATCCAGCTCTACTTCGATGAGTTCGCCGAGTCCTATCCGGAGGTGGCCTTCTACGAGGTTGACATCAACGTAGCCAAGGACGTGGTGCAGCTTTGCCGCATTGAGTGGTTCCCCACCTTCCAGTTCTACAGGACCGGAGCCAAGATCTTTCAGTTCAAGGGACCCAACCGCTGCCTTCTGGAGCGGATGATCCAAAAGCTGCAGGGAGATGATTTGCAGTGTTCACCTAAATTAAAGCAGGCCAATACCTAATGGTTTTCTGTCTGCGTTTTCTTTTTCTCCCCTTTTTGAAGATTAGAGTCACGGAGGTTTCACAGCACAGAGCATTACCGCACCATTCACCTCATTATTCCAACCCCGTTCTCAAGCAATTGACCAGTAGTATTTTAGTTAAAAATCACACATCAGGTAATAGTCCAACAGGTTTAATTGGAAGCACTAGCTTTCGGAGTATTTTAGATATATTAAGTAGTATTCATTTTCTAGGTGAGAGAAAGGTTATATTTTTCGGGCAAGTTTATAAAATAATAATTGGTACCAAGCAAACGTAATCGTGGATATTCCATTCCAAAATACAGAACTGGGGATATCATTTACCAGTAGGATTTGGCAGCACTTGTGTGCTCAATGATGTGAGTAGGAATATTTTTCCACTTTGAATACTCAGCAATGATCAATCCGAGATCAGGCTTAGCGCAGTTAAGGCATAATCAAAAGCTGCTTTAATCTTTGTATTTTAGACAATTTTAATCAAACTATTCAAACGTGCTATTACACATGTCTCGAACAGGTGGTACTTGAACCAATGCCTTCTGTTTTGGAGAAAGGACACTACCACTGGACCACATTGTATCCTATAGCATTTCAAACGCGTGTTTTTCTTTTTAACATTCGCGCCATAGGGTTTTTACAGCACAGAAACAGGCTCTTTGGTCCATTGTATTTATGCTGGCCAGAAGGAAACTGACATTCTGTAAATAAAATTAAATGTGTGATTCAAAAATTGACGTGAGAGAAATGGCTTTTGATTCCTGGGTCACCACTACTGGGAAAATGGTAGCTATATTGATGGAACGGTCTTCAGCAGAACTTCCTGGGACCTGTGCTCTGGCGCGCCATAACTAGGTCAGAAGAGAGGACTTTACATATTAGGGGGAAAGGGATCAAGTTGTGAAAGATTCTATCAGTTAATACAGGAGATAAGGTAAAAGAGCACGGTAGCAATGAAGCAAATTGTATCAGAACATGATAGGAAGGGATAAAGTGTACTAATGTAAGAGTGTAACAATAGGTAGAACCAAAGATTAGAAAACAGTAAAAAAAAAGAATTGGTAACAAAACATGATTTTGCATCATAAATAGAAATAAGTAGTCATTACCGAGACATGGTCGCAAAATACCAAAATCTAGGACCTGCAATTTCATAAGTATGTGATATTTAGAAAGTGCAGGAAGCTTGGTAAAGATGGAGCGAACAACTGCTCTATTAATAGTGCCAATACAATACAAGAGAAATGATCCTAGTGTTGGATGTTAGGGTGTAGACCTGGATAGAGATTGAGAAGGTAAGAAGTCACTTTTATGAGTACCCTAACTGCAACCATACTGTTGGACAGGGGAAACCATATCAGATAATTGGTGTTTATGAATAAGTTATGTTGAAAATCATGGGTGATTTTTAACCTTCATCTAGATTAAATTAATTAACTGGCAAGGGTTGCCTGAATGGTGAGTTGGAAGAGTGTTTACATTGTTAAAAATCACACAACACCAGATTATAGTCCAACAGGTTTTTGGAATCACTAGCTGTTGGAGCGGCGCTTCTTCAGCAGGTGGTCAAAGTGATATGAGTGAGTATTTTATAAATTTGAGAAACTATTAAATGTTGGTGTGATGTATGAGCTACAAATTTGGTTGCATAACCCATTTATGGAGATCAACTATTGCTGCCTGGTTGTGCTATACCCTCAAGGAGAAAGTGAGGGCTGCAGATGCTGGAGATCAGAGCTGAAAATGTGTTGCTGGAAAAGCGCAGCAGGTCAGGCAGCATCCAAGGAACAGGAGAGTCGATGTTTCGGGCATAGGCTTATGCCCGAAACGTAGATTCTCCTGTTCCTTGGATGCTGCCTGACCTGCTGCGCTTTTCCAGCAACACATTTTCAGCTGTGCTATACCATCAGTCAACTGTCTAGCTCACAAGACATAGAGTCATAGAGATGTACAGCATGGAAACAGACCCTTTAGTCCAACTTGTCCATGCCGACCAGATATGCCACCCCAATCTAGTTTCACCTGCCAATATGTGGCCCACATCCCTTCAAACCCTTCCTATTCATGTACCCATCCAGATGCCTCATACATGTTGCAATTGTACCAGCCTCTACCACTTCCTCTGGCAGCCCATTCCACACACGCACCACCCTGTGCGTGAAAAAGTTACCCCTTAAGTCTCTTTTATATCTTTTCTCTCTCACCCTAAACCTATGCCCTCTAGTTCTGGACTCCCCCACCCCGGGGTTTATTTACTCTATCAATGCCCCTTATGATTTTTATAAACCTCTGTAAGGTCACCCCTCAGCTCCAACGCTCCAGGGAAAATAGCCCCAACCTATTCAACCTCTCCCTATAATGCAAATCCTCCAACCTTGGTAATATATGCTAGTGTGTTGCTGCACCTCATAGGAAAGGAGGAAAAACGGATGACCAGTCCACACATAGACTGCAGCAAGAGTGTGGTAGCAGTGCGAGCACCTCTGGGTCTTCAGCAGGATAGGGAAATAGAACCACAGCTGGGGAATAGGCTAGCTGTAGTAATACTTTCTGCCAGCTGGAAGCTGGATTTTTCCATGTCCTTGACAGTGTCAGGAAAGTGTTTGATGGGCCAGCTGACATACGCAGCATCTTAAAGTGCCTGCCTATCTGTGCATGTCACCCTATCAGGATTCTCAACTGAGTATTCTGCAGCGGTACCCATGACATTAATTTTACTTGTTGTCTGTATAGGGTCTTTCAAGTCATCATCCTTGGCACCATGGTAGCCCACAAACCCACCAACACACTAAAACAGCAGCTAATGAACTTGAAAGACCCTATACAGACAAGTAAAATTAATGTCACTTACAAAATATCTTTCAAGAACTGTAACAAATACTACAGTCAACAAACAGACAGAAAACTAGCCACCAGGATACATGAACATTAATTAGCCACAAAAAGACATGACCCCCCCCCCCCTCACTAGTATCCTTACATACAGATGAGAAAGGACACCATTTCAACTGGGATAACACATCCATCCAAGGACAAGTCAAACAGAGACATGCACGAGAATTCCTAGAAGCATGGCATTCCAATCAGAACTCTATCAACAAACACATTCACTTGGATCCCATTTACCATGCCATGAGAAAAATAACAGGAAATGACATCACCATAGGAAATGACATCATCAACCCAAGGAAACCCAAACATATAAATCCAAAGCGGACTACACCACTAGTGCTTAATCCGGAGGCTCACTGAAGATGTTACCTAATATGGTGATGAAAACAAACCTTCCAGCTCAGTGAGCAAACCTACATTTAGAAATTAGGCAGCATTCAAGGAGCAGGAGAATCGATGTTTTGGGCAAAGGCTTTGTCAGGAATGTAGTGGATGGATGTGGGTGGGAGAGGGTTGAGAAGTAAACAGGAGGGTGCGAGGGCTGGTGTGGGGGCGAAGTAATATGTAGATGCAGGTGGGGGGGTGATAGGTTAGATGGGAGGGTAGAGCGGAAAGGTGGGAAGGAAGATGGACAGGTTGGGCTGTTCAAGAGGTGATGCCAAGTTGGAGGGTTGGACCTGGAATGAGGTGGGAGAGGGGAGATGAGGAAACTGGTGAAGTCGACGTTGCTGCAATGTGGTTGAAGAGTCCCAAGGAGGAAGATGAGACATTCTTCCTGATGCCTGGAGGAAGAACACCTGATCTTCTGCCTTGGGACCCTGCAATCACATGGCTTCACCAGTTTCTTCATCTCCCCTCCCCCCACCTCATCCCAGATCCAACTGTCCTGCCTGTCCATCTTCCTTCCCACCTATTCCTCCCCTCTGATCCCTCCGACCTATCACCATTACCCCCCACCTGCATCTACCTATCGCCTTCCCAGCTACCTCACCCTCACCCCTACCCTCCTATCTCTCAGCCCTCTTCTCCACTACCATATTCCCGATAAAGGGCTTATACTCGAAACATCGATGCTCCTGCGATGCTGCCTGATCTACTTTTCTGATCTCCAAAATCTGCAGTTCTCACTTTCTCCTTGTGGATAATGATGTTCATTTGAAGGACTGGAGCAGACAAAAGAGGCTGATTGGAAGTTTCAAGGCAAATATGCTTTCAAAAAGAGACTAGATGAGTACATGAGAGAAAAGAGAGTAGAAACATATGCTACTGAAAATGGAATTGAAGGTATAGGAGGAGACATGCATATGAAACAAGTAAAGGCTAATTTGACTAATTGATCTGCTTCTGAGCTAGGAATAGGGGAGTTCTCCTGTTGTCCTGGCCAATATTTATCCTCAAACAATAGTTACAAAGATCAATTATAAAAAAAAAGAAAGTGCTGGATAAAATCAGTAGGTTTGGCTGCACCCGTGGAGAGAAAGAGTTACTGTTTTGAGTCCAATATGAGTCTCCCTCGAATTAATTGATCATTGTTTCTGGGGTAAAATACTGTGAATGCAGGAAATACTGAAGCAGATCTTGCAGCATTTGCGAAGAGAGAAGCATAGTTGAGAGTTTTAGGTTAATTAACTCAGAACAGGTCATATTTCTAACCAACCTGTTCAGGCAGTTTTGACACTTTGGGAGCAGGCCTTGAACCTCAGTCTCATGGCCCTCAGGCAGGGGGAGGAATAATACCATGAATGGATCGCTATTTTGTTTACATATTTTAATTAACCTGCCTAGGTATATTATTACACACCTCTCGGGCAGGTGGGACGCGAACCCTCAAAGGTAGAGACACTCCTTTATTCCTGATGAAGGGCTTTTGCCCGAAACGTCGATTTTACTGCTCCTCGGATGCTGCCTGAACTGCTGTGCTCTTCCAGCACCACTAATCCAGAATCTGGTTTCCAGCATCTGCAGTCATTGTTTTTACCTAACTAACCCTCTTCCACCAGGACCTTTTAACAGAGCATTATATCATTGCTGTTTGTGAAATCTGTCCTTGGCAAGTTCAGATCCACCGTCTCCGGTCGTTTTGAATAGAATTGGGGTGGTTACGAAACCGCCTTGATGGACTTTCTGATAGGCTATTTGCGCCGTCAATCACCCCATTCCAGCCAATGGAGCTGACGCCCTTCCGACCCATTCATGAAAAAAGTAGCAAACCGTAGCGGCCAATGAGAATCAGCCAATGGGATGTTGACGTCGACCTTCGTCATAATAGGGTGCGGGTTTGAGGGCGGGGCCAGTGGGAAGCGGGGCACGGACCCGGAAGCAGCATGGTGGTGAGACACGTGGAGGACGCCAAGCAGTTCCAGAACCTGTTGAGCCAGACCGAGCAGCTAGTGGTTGTTATGTACTCGGCTGAGTGGTGCAGCAACTGCCGCATGATCCGACCGCACTTCTACAACCTCTCGGAGCAGTTGACCAATGTCGTCTTCGTGGAGGTGGATGTCGACGACGCAGAGCCTCTGGCTCGGTCCGCCGGCATCACGTGCATGCCGACCTTCCACTTCTTCCGGCGCTCGGCCAGAATGGGAGAATTTTCGGGGACCAAGAGGGAGAAGTTGGAGCGCCTATTGGACGAGCTGCAGTGAGCGGCCTGTTATAAGTTAAAAAATAGACAGGGAAACACAAAAGCCAAAAAAATTAACTGGAGTTTGAATTCTCTGGATAAATAAAAGTGCAGCTAAAAATATATAATCAGAGAAAGTAAGGGAGGCAGTTTTCAAAATTCATTTTTGAGATGTACCTATCATCACCTCCAAACTGTGATTACGGTGGATTTTGATGGCCATTTCAGGCAGCAGTTAAGAGTCAATCACAACGGTTACGAGCACCAAATGGGATTTTCGAAAGTTTGTGGGGTGTACAGAGAAACTGGCACGTTATTTTGGATCAGGGCTGGTTTACAATGGAGCTTGCAGTATATGTTTTAAAAGAGCTAACATTTCTATCGCATCTTTCACATTTTCAGGATGTGCACTTGCACCATAACAGCTGCAGCTGAATAGTAGTATTGCCACTCCTTTATGTCAGACCCCATTCTATAGAAAATCCAGGAAAATAACTGCACTTACAGCACAGAGTGATGCACCGTCAGAGGTTCCAACTTCCGGGTTAAGAACGAAACCAAGATGTGGGCTCCCCTCTTGGCTAGATGATAGAAAGATGCCATTGCACTATTTTGAAGAAAAGTAGGAACGATTTTTTCACGTGTCCTGGCTGTTAGTTATCCCTATACCAATAAAAGAGATTCTCTGGTTATTATCACACTGCTGTTGCGTGGGAGCTTGATGTGTGTAAATTGGCTGCTATGCTTGTGAAGGGTGCTATATGAATATAAGTTTTTTTCAGTCAACTAATTTCATTTTTGAAGGATATTTGAGATTTGCTGCTTAACGTTACT
Source organism: Chiloscyllium plagiosum (assembly GCF_004010195.1). NCBI lineage: Eukaryota > Metazoa > Chordata > Chondrichthyes > Orectolobiformes > Hemiscylliidae > Chiloscyllium > Chiloscyllium plagiosum. Next base: position 11,323,730 of record NC_057750.1, on the reverse strand, counting down.
GTTACATGGTGATTTGTAATAGGAATTGGAGTAGGTCATTCAACCCAAGTCTGCTCCGCTATTCAATACGATCGTGGCTGATCGAATAATTCAGTGCCTTTTAGCCACTAATCCCCATAATTATGTACACAATTTGAGAAATGAGGAATCTATTCACACCTAAATATACTCAAAGCCAAAGATTCACAACCCTCTGCATAAAAAAAATCTCCATATATTGGACCTAAATGGTACCCGTTTTTTTAAAAAATTGTGCTAATTGGTTTTAGACTTGCAACTGGGGAAACATATTATCTGGATCTACCCTTTTAATCCTGTAAGTATTTTATAGGTTTCAATGAGAACACCTCTCAAGCTCTGAAACCCTGGACAGTACTGGCCTGATTTGCACAATCTCTCTCCATAGGACAATAGTGCCATCCCAGGAACAAGTCTGGTGAGCCTTTGTTGCATTCCCTCTATGGCAATAATATCTTTTCTGAAATCAGGACACCAAAACTACACACAGTACCCAGGTGCAGTCTAATGAAGCTGCTTTAAAATTGAAGCAAGACTTCACTCCTCCTGTACTCTTTGGGCTTTAGGACAAAAATGTTATCCCATTACCCATACCCCAAACAAGTCCCAGAATAGTGAGAAATTTGAGTAACAAATCTGGAAGTATTCATGGCTCAGATTTGTCTTTTGTACGGAGCAGGATAAAGTTTACAAAGTGCAACTTTTTGGTGACCTGGTACTCTTCTTCAGACTCTCTTTGCTGTTCCAATTTTCTATGGGAGGCATTGTGTATAGAAGCTGGATTGTTTCCCCAGAAACTGGTAGGCATCAATAAGCTGCCCAATCACCATTCCCGTGAATGTGTGTCTGTGTGAGAGAGTGAGCATTCTACCATCAAATGCCGTAATTCAGTTTTCATCTGGCATTCACACATTTATCCACATTATTGAGAAGTCAGGAGTCAGACTCCTTAATGATCTTCCTCTTTCGCCTCATGGTTTTGAGAATAATTGCAGCTTCCTGACAAGCATCCTGGCACATTCTTTTTGTTTTCCTTGTTTAACGACATGATTAAGTTTGTGTCTTTATTGGCTGTTGGGGGTTCTGCTGTTTTGTTAATTCATTTATTATCATTTCCTGACCCACATACTTGACTGATCTTGGATCTAGTTTCTTTATGGAGAAAGTGAGGACTGCAGATGGTGGAGATCAGAGTTGAAAAGTGTGGTGCTGGAAAAGCACACCAGGTCTGGCAGCATCCGAGGATCCAGAGAATCGATATTTTGCGCATAAGCCCTTCATCAGGAATGTGACGAAGGGCTTATGGCCAAAACATCAATTCTCCTGATCCTTGGATGTCACCTGACCTGCTGTGCTTTTCCAGCACCACACTTTTTGACTCTAGTCTCTTTATGAACATGTTTCTTCTGAAAGTTGGAACAAGAGTATACCCCTCAAGACTGTTCTTCCGTTCATTTAGACCATAGCTAATTTTAAAAAAAAGTTTTTCACGTATTGCCAGCATTTATTGCCTGTCCCTAGTTGCCCTTGATTAGGGGGTGGTGAGCTGCCTTCTTGAACCACTCCAGTCCATGTGCTGTAGGTTGGTCCACAATGCCCTGAGGGAGGGAATTCCAGGATTAGTATTGCACCTTCTTCTATTGTAAATTCCAGCTAATGAAAAAGGGGGAAGTGGATAATACCTTTCATGGAGCACAGGCAGGAGGATTCCTGGTGTAGAGTGTCTAATGGGACCATATTCAATGATGAGGGAAGTCACTGTACCCATTTACCCTATTGCCTGCGAAAATGCCTATTATTGTATCTAAACAATATCTAAGCAGCAGTTTCTGAGTTTCCCCTCACTCTTCTTCCAAGAGTACAATCACTCTGAGTGGCAAAATGTTTCCTTGCTATCAGTCTTGCTATCATCAGGCTTGTGATTTAACTTGTAAAATTGCTTCAATTTGCTTTATTTCGAAATATATTTTTAGCATTCCCTCTTAGGAACTCTCTGCTTCACCTACTTTTAGACTGAAGTACCTTTATTTTTCAAATTTTTCCTTGTTCTTTGACATTAGAGATCAGCTTTGTGGCCCTTCTGTCCAGCACTGTCACAGTTTGGATCTTCTTCTGTGCCTTGATGACTGGAGCTGGACATAGCATATTCAAGGTGTAACCTAAATACAGCACATTACACCTTCAGTGAATAAGAACGTAATGCATTCGCACGGGAGCAGGTCTTTCGACTCTTTGAACCTGCTCCACCATTCAATGGTTAATTATCTGCATCAATTCCACCTTCCGTCACTATCTGCATTAAACCTTGATTCCCACAGTAGCCAAAAAAGCTGTCAATGTCAGATTTGAATAAATTTAACATTTAAGAATCCATGACAAAAATAGAAATTTCTGGAAAAATTCAGCAGGGTTGGCAGCTTTTGGGGAGAGAAATCAGACTTAATGTTTCGGGTCAAGTGATCCTTCTTCAGAATCCACGATATGGTTGAGAATTTGAAAGATTAAGAACCCTTTTAGTAAGAAATTTCCTTTCATCTTAATCCTAAATGGCTTACCCCGAACTCATAAATTCTGACTCCCCAGCTAGAGGAATCATTCTCCCAGCATCTATCCTATCATGTTTTTTAAAAAAATTAATATGTTTATTGAGATCACTTCTCAGCCTTCCAAACCTAAGAGAATATAGACCCAATCTACTTTGTCACTCCTCATAAGAATATTCAGGAATTACTCAGGTGAACTCTCTCCAAAACCATCTTAGGTATGGAGGCCAAAATTATATGTAGTACTCCAGATGTGGTCTTATGCAATTGTCGTAAATCCTTTTTACCCTTTTACTGAAATTACTTTGTAATAAAGGTGCATATACCACTTGCCTTCTGAATTGCTTGCTGTACCTCTGTGTGGTATCTTTCTGTGACCTGTATATCAAGGGCACCTTGGTCTGCATAGTATTTATTTTCTCAAAAGTTAGCTTTCGTGCTTAAAGTTTAACCTCTTCACAAAGAAATCAGCACACCCCTGCAAAACTTGACAGGAGGACCAGTAAATGTCACATCAATTCAGAGCAAACAAAATCAGTGGCAATCTGTTAACAAATAAATGGAACTGACTGTTCCTTACAAACACACCCCTGTTCATCAGTGGTGTTTGCAAAAATCTCCAGAAGGTGTTGAGCTGTTTAATTAACAGTGTTGGTGTTGAAACATTTATCCAAGGTGCCAGTTTGGTGTCACTGTAAAATACAATGTAGTTTATGGCTGCCTAACTAATACATTCATGGTACCAGTTGTGCCCACATCAGAATGTTTGAAATTAAAGAAATATGAAAATGAGAGTCTGTATGGAGAGATCATTTCAAGCCCATTTGTGGTTTATATCCTGGAGGAGGTATAAATCCAGCAAAGAACAAGTTGTATTTGTTAACGAGTACTGAATATCTGCAGTGTGAAAAATCTCAAGAAGCCCAGGACTGTTCACCTCAGAACGTTAGGAGGAGAGTAGCTCGAGGGGCTTAGAATAATGAGGGGATTTAGATGGAGGAAAAATGAGAAACTATTCTACTGGCAGGTGGGTTGTTAATCAGAGGACACTGTGATGATGTTAAAGGTGCTATATAAATGAAGTAGTTGTTGACAGCCATTGGCAAATGAAACAGAAGTTTTCACTTGTTTATGTAACAGGTTGTCCTGATCTGGAGTGTGCTGCCTGAAAATGGATGCAACTGTAACTCAAAGGGGAATATACAAGAAAAATGAACATATGCAGCACTGTATGGAAAGAATGGGATAAATTGTTTAACTCTTTCAAAGCCGCTGAGATTACAGACTTCCCAAATTTGGTGGCCTATTGGACATGAACAAGCTTATCTGAGAGTACAGTGGAATCCTGATCAACTAGACCAATGGGCCGAGGAACGGCAGATGGAGTTTAATTTAGGTAAATGTGATGTGTTGCATTTTGGTAAGGCAAACCAGGGCAGGACTTACGCAGTTAATAGTAGGGCTCTCAGGAGTGTTGAAAATGTGTTGCTGGAAAAGCGTAGCAGGTCAGGCAGCATCCAAGGAGCAGGAGAATCGACGTTTCGAGCATGAGCCCTTCAGGAATGAGGAAAGTGTTTCCAGCAGGCTAAGATAAAAGGTAGGGAGGAGGGGCTCTGGAAATGCGATAGGTGGAAGGAGGTCAAGGTGTGGGTGATAGTCCGGAGTGGGGGTGGGCGCAGAGAGGTCAGGAAGAAGATTGCAGGTTAAGAAGGCGGTGCTGAGTTCGAGGGATTTGACTGAGACAAGGTGGGGGGAGGGGAAATGAGGAAACTGGAGAAATCTGAGTTCATCCCTTGTGGTTGGAGGGTTCCTAGGCGGAAGATGAGGCGCTCTTCCTCCAACCGTCGTGTTGCTATGGTCTGGCGATGGAGAAGTCCAAGGACCTGCATGTCCTTGGTGGAGTGGGAGAGGGAGTTGAAGTGTTGAGCCACGGGGCGGTTGGGTTGGTTGGTCCGGGTGTCCCAGAGGTGTTCTCTGAAACGCTCCGCAAGTAGCCGGCCTGTCTCCCCAATATAGAGGAGGCCACATCGGGTACAGCGGATGCAATA
>NC_057750.1:11283538-11317998 GCF_004010195.1 Chiloscyllium plagiosum | reverse complement strand
TGACCTCTCTGCCCCCACCCCCACTCCGGCCTATCACTCTCACCTTGACCTCCTTCCACCTATCGCATTTCCAGAGCCCCTTCCCCAAGTCCCTCCTCCCTACCTTTTATCTTAGCCTGCTGGACACACTTTCCTCATTCCTGAAGAAGGGCTCATGCCCGAAACGTCGATTCTCCTGCTCCTTGGATGCTGCCTGACCTGCTGCGCTTTTCCAGCAACACATTTTCAGCTCTGATCTCCAGCATCTGCAGTCCTCACTTTCTCCTCTCAGGAGTGTTGTCAAACAGAGAGATCTAGAAATGCAGGTACATAGTTTCTTCAACAGTGGCATCACAGGCTGGTGAAGAAAGAGTTCGGCACACTTGCCTTCATTGGTTAGAGCACTGAATATAGGGTTTGGAAAGTCATGTAACGCCTGTACAGGACATTAGTATAGTCACAGTTATTAAGGCGTACAATTCTGGTTGCCCAGCTATAGGAAGGCTGTTATTAAACTGAAAAGTGTGTAAAAAGATTTACAAGGCTAGAGGATTTGAGTTATCAGAAGAGGCTGGATAGTCTAGGACATTTGTTACCTGAAGCGTAGAAGGTTGAGGGGTGACTTTACAGAGGTTTATAAAATCATGAGTGCATAGATATGTCTGGACTTGTTTATGGCTAGTTTGGCCTGGCCCAGAAGCAGACCCACAAGGAGATTCTCTGACCTACCCACCCCCCTCCGCATTGAGTGCCCAAAGATCTGGAGCGTGGGACTGAAGTGCAACCAAAAACAGAGAAGGTTTTTAAGAAAATAAAAAATGTGAGTGCAAATGCCCACACCCAACATATACATGGCCCACAGACTCCACAGCACCACAGAACAAGCAGTTAGGCTGGGAGTCCGTGAACCACCACAATCTGCGGTTGCAGGTGACCGTTGCATGCAGCACCCTCCACCCCAGATCCCTGAAAGAGAGCCCTCCACTGGGGATCCACACCACCCGGTGGCAAATGAGCACGCCAAGGCGTGTCCGAGCGGTGGATGAGGGAGAAGAGGTGGATGGTGTGCAGCAGCAGCCGATAAAGGGCCTGCCATTTCATGTCCCCAAAAGGGGCAAAACTAAAACTTCGGAGGCAGCTCAGGCTGTGGGGCACAGGTCCCCACAGGAAGTACAGGACCTTGAAATTCCATCCGGGCAGGGGTAATGGCAGACAGGATTCCACCGCACACTTGAGCATTCTCCAACTGATGCACGATATTGGGTCTGAGCACCGCCGTTTCAACGCGTCGAATGGCAGTGGCCACGAACTGGATGTCTACCACTGCCTTCTTTGCTATATCGTGCGGCAGCATCCAGCCCAGGCCCCACCACCCAGCACATCCCCGACCCTGGTCATCCTCGCCACCATGGCCCTCCCCTCAGACAGCCACTCGAACCCCCAAGTGCGGAGGTGCGGATTCCTGACCAAATACTCCCTGACGACAGCCGCTACTGACAGTGACCAGATCCTGGTAAAAGACAGGCAATGTCCTGAGAGCGACCTCCAAACCGTCATGGTCGATGAACAAGAGCTGCGTCTCATAGTAAAGGTTATGCACATAGCGGAAAAAATACATTGCCAGGGCATATCACCTAGGAGGAGGCTCAACATAAAGGTATCGCTGCAAGGTCTGAAGGCGGAACATCGCTACCTGAGTGCGGACGCACACCAGCGACTGACCGCCCTCCTCAATAGAGAGACTCAGGACCTGCGCAATGACCCAGTGCATCTTTTTGTCCCAGAAGTGAACCAACGTTCTCAAGATGTCAGCGACAAAACCAAGAGGAGGGACCAAAATGACCAGCCGGTACCAGCATGGCGGCCACCAGCTGGTTTATGACCAGCACTCGACTCCTGTAAGATAGCACTCGGAGCAGTCCTGTCCAGCAGTCTAGGCAAGCCGAGACTTTGGCCTCCAGCTCCTGCCAGTTCGCCAGCCAGGATTCCTCAGCCGGGCTGAGGTAGACCCCCAGATAGAGGATATGGGTGGTACTCCAGCTGAAACCTCCATAACTCCTGCGGCAAACAGTCCACCCACCACGGACCGACCAGTAGTCCAGAACATTTGGCCCAGTTGATCCTGCTGAATACACTACCTGGCACTTGTGCATCCTCCCCAGGTCAGCCGAGTCGGTGAAAGTGAGGAGCACGTCGTCGGCGTAAGTCGAGAGGACCACCGCCATGCCGGGGCCATGCAGAACCACCCCCGACAACCTTCTCTGCAAGAGGCACAGGAAGGCTCCACACACAGGGGATACAGCTGGTTGGACAGGGGGCAGCCTTATTGTATTCCTCTCCCAAAGCGAAGGGACGCTGTCAAGGACCCATTAACTTTAACCAGACACTCTGCAGCACTGTAAAAAAGCAAGATCTGGGTGACGAACTGCTTCCCAAACCCGAATGCCCGCAGAGTCCTGAGCAGATATTCGTGATCAGCCCTGTCGAATGCCTTCTCCTGATCAAGAGACAAGAAGGCGTTCGTCAGACCAGCCCATCAACAGAAATGAATCAGGTCCCAATTCAGATGGATGTTGCCGTGGATCTCCTGGCCCAAGATTGTGTAGGTGAACCATGGTCTGGGTGAACCATGTGGACCAGCACAGAAGCCAGGCGAGAAGACAATATCCTGGCGAAAATTTTGTAATCCGTGCCAAGGAGGGAGACCGGATTCCAGTTCTTCAAAGAATGAAGGTCCTCCTTCTTTGGTAGCAGGATGATGACCAACCTGCGCCAAGAAAGGGGCAGCTCTCCGGCATATAGACAATCCCCCAGAACCTGTGCGTAGTCGCTCCCCAGGACGTCCCAGAGCGCCCTGAAGAACTCCACAGTTAGCCCGTACCAGCCCCAGGGACTTGCCCCTCGAGAGCCTGCCGAGGGCACCGGTCAGCTCCTCCCACAGAACTCTGCGAGCATCCTCGCTGAATGGATCCGGAGAGAACAGAACCATGTAGTGGGATCGGACATGGGCCCTGATACCCTCCGGATCCGAGACGAGGGACCGGTTGTCAGCCAGCAGCACAAGGAGCTGTTGACGGGTGCCCTGCCTTTTTTCGAGCGAGTAGAAGAAGGGGAGCCATGTTCCAGGTTCTGGAGGAGCTAGATCCATGACCTCACATACGCGCCCCAGGATCCGATGAGCTGCAGGTCTCTGAGTGCGGCCTTATTCACTTCATACATCCCCCGTAGGGCCAGGTCCACATCAGACTGACCGAGACATGACTCCAGATCGAGCATCTCCTTCTCCAACTCCTCAATCCTGGATTTCTGCCTCTTTGTCGACCCCCTCGCGTACTCCTGACAGAAAATGCAGACGTGAGCCTTGCCACGTCCCACCATAACGTCAGGGAGGGGAAGCTTGCCCGCTTCCTTCTCCAGCCGGCCCAGAACCGATGGAACAACTCCCAGAACCGCTCGTCCTCCAGCAGCAGGTTGTTAAAGTGCCAGTATGTGAACCTGAGCTGGGCGCCGAATGGAAGGAGTTCTGCCCACACCAGGTGATGGTCTGTACACGGCACTTGCCACATGGAGGCCACGGAAAGCAGGAGGCGTACGCCCGCGAAACGTACAGGCAGTCGATTCTGGATGCTCTGACCCCAGGCCTCACGAAAGTGAAGGTGATGGAGTCAGGATGGACATTCCGCCAGATGTCCACCAGGTCTAAGGACATGTCCAATTCCCCCAACTTCCTTCCCGATGCCCAACCAGTCCAGCCACTGCCATGGTCCCCGTCCTCAAGAATGCAGTTAAAATCTCCCCCGAGGATGAAGCACTGGCTCTCATCGATGGAGGTGAGATGAGCGGACACTTCTCCATAGAAGCTCGCTTGCCTCGGTCAGGTGAAGCAAACGGCCTGGCACAGGCTCCCTGACCCCCAAGATCTCCGGTGAAAACGCAGGGCCAACAAGATAGCCACCCCGCCAGATCTGCGGGTGAGGTGACTCATGTCGATCCCCCTTGCCACTCCAAGAGCCAGTTGGCTTTGTCACCCGGGGTAGTGTGGGTTTCTTGCAGGAAGTACGCCACATACTTCCCATCCCGAAGGACCAAGAAGGTCTGGAATCTGCGCTGTGATTCCTGCTGTTGTTGACGTTGAGGCTGGCTCTTATAGTCTTTATGTCATCAGTATTGGGCAACCACCACCAATACAATTAACACCGTTACTGGGAGGACAAGGGAAGGACGCAGAAATACCTTGCCCTCACCAGGAGTGCACCGAGGAGGCTTCTAATGCACTTTCACTCATTTGCGTCCAGTCCAGGTGCTTGGCGAGCAGCCTGGACTGACCAGTACACTCGCTCAAAGGAGATCCAGCAGTCGAGTGCCAGTTGGGCTCTATCCCGGCGACTGCGAGTTTCCTCTACAAAATCCTGCAGTTCCCTAAGGGGGATGGGGGAGGAGCTCAGTAGAGGGCACCTGGGACTCAAAAACCTTGCTGGAGATGGACTCCGTGTCTTCCCCCAGTGCACATCACCGAGTCCAAATCCTCCCCAGGGTCACTGGCGGTAACTTCCTTAGCACACCCCTTCTTAGAGTGCCCCAACGTCGGGTCATCGGGTGACAGAAGCCCGGGACCCCACTCCTCTCCCGACACTAGCACACCCGGCTCAAGTGGTGGTGGGTGGGACAGGGGCCCAGCTTCCTGCTCAGGACCCGGATGGGGGGCTGCAGCACCAGCAGGTTCCACAAGGCCAGAACCACGGCCCAGAGGAGTGGGGCAGTGTTCGGGCTCAGGGATCCCGAGGGCGTGTGTCACCAGGCAAGGGTCAGTCATGATGCCCCAAGGGTTGCCACAATGGGGCAGGGTTTGGGCATGGAATCGAGGGGCTGGGGGCCAGGGTTCCTGTGCCGGGGCGACGCTGGCACGGCCACAGGGGCATTGTTGCGCCGGGGTGGGGCAGGGCAAAGGTCGGATTTCAAAGGGTGGGATAGGGTTGTCTGGCCAGAGGCAGAGACACTAGTAGCCCCTGCTGGTAGGGCCTTTGGTGTTGTCCTAGGGGGAGGAGGAGTGAGTATGATGGTACCATCCATGGCTGCTGCTGTAGCTGGGCAGCCTTCTGGGTGGGCAGTTCTTTCATATGTGCCCCACCTTGCGGCACAGGTGGCACTGCACACTGTCCAGAAGATGCGGTAGGCTGCGCCCTCGTGGAAGAGGGTAAAAAAGCCCTCAGTGACCTCCTCTTGGGCCAGACAAATAAGCACCTGGCATCTGAAGGAGTACACATGTTTGAGGGCATGGTCCTTCAGACCGAGCAGGAGTGGTTGGACACCTGATCGGATTTCCCCTAGTGTCTGAAGGTGAGGGAGAAGGAGCTCGAAATCACAATCCTCTGGGCCATGACCTCCAAATGGTTGACGGATAGGTATGTCCCACCCACAGTAAGCTCTTTCTCCACAGCCAGATGGACTGCTTATTCAGTCTTCAGGAAAAATACAGCCTTCCTGTACATTTTGTCTGCAGCATCAATGGCTAGTGGGCCAAACACAATAGCCATGGCCTTACTGCAGGCCTCAATGGTCATGTTTAGGTGGGGATAGGCCTTAACCCCCAGGCGTTTAGTGAAGTGCCTGAAGGGGGTCAGGGATGCAGCCAGAATTGGAGTAGTCGAGCCTCGGGCAGCGGTTACCCCAGCATAGGTGCAGCTGGGGCCTGCCATTTTTGGGTTTGTGGCTGTGTAGCCTCAGAGGATCCCCTCACACATACGTCTCAGGCGGCAGTGATGATTCCAGCAACAGAAGGCCCTGGTAGCAGCAGCAACATCCCAGATGTTGGCAGGACCGCAGTGAGGCAACCCCAGGCAGCAGCGGTGGAGGCAGGCCCAGACAGCAGCAGCAACAGTCCCAAATGTTAGTGAGGCCCAGATGGTGACAGTGGAGATGGACCCAGGCAGCAAGAGTAGCAGTCCTTGTGCAATGTTGGGCCCCAGGCAGCAGTGTAGGAGGCAGGCCCCAGGCAGCAGCAACAGTCTCAAGTCTGGGTGGGGCCCAGGCAGCAGTGGTGGAGGCGGGCCTCCGGGCGGTGCAGGTGGGGCCCAGGCAGCAACAACAGCAGTCCTGGGTGTAGGTGGGGCTCAGGCAGCAGCAGTGGAAGCAGGCTTAGGCACTAGCAGTGGAAGCAGGCCCAGGTATAGGTGGGGCCCAGGCAGCAGCAAACCTGGATGTCGGTGGGGGTCCAGGCAACAACAGCAACAGGCCCATGTGTAGGTAGGCCCCAGGCAGTAGCAACAGTGCAGAGTAGTAGACGAGGCCCAGGCTGCAGCTGCAGTAGCGGTGGTGGTAGCTGCTTATGCAGTTGAGCACAGCTCAAATTAATGGAAATAAACAGCGAGAAACCCAGAAAACAAAACAATCACAACAAGCAATAAAGAAAACCAAAAATAAAAAAAAATCTATCTGAAACAAGGGGTAGAGAAAAAAGAAAAACTCTCCTCCTCAGTTGACAACCCAACAGCAGTAATAACACACTGACTGTGTGGTTCAGGCAGTTTAGAGGTTGATCCCATCCCCTTCCACCAACACAAAATGGTGAGTCCTTCACTACTGATCCAGTTCTCAGAGTGAACAGAACCTCTGACACTCCTGTTTATATCTGTTAGTCGCATTAACAGCCCCAATCAGGGAACTGGTATTCTGTGAGGTCCACCTGACTGACCTTGTTACAATCAACACATTCCACCGCCCGGCCCCCTCAACTAAGTCCACGGATGTAGGCCTGTTCTTTGTCTTGTGGCCTTTCCTGGGCCATTTTCATACTAGATCCGGTTCCTCCGATTGAGCCTCGGATATGGATGGCATGTATTGCACTGTAGCCTGCCTCTTGCACTCAAGAGTGTCTCAGAAGAAATTCATCCTCTTTTTCAAGCAACAAAGGCGTCAAGGCTGCAACTCACGTCCATCTCAGATTCCAAGGTTTCTTCGATGCTAGACAGAGGGACAGAACCCACAGGTTCTGACAGCCTTTCTGTTTGTTCAGAGGGACCTGCCATATTTTGCTCCTGTCATGTTTGCAAGTTTGCAGCTTTAATGTGGTCCATGTACTTGTTCAGGACCTCCTCACCTATCCGAACTTTATACGTCGTGGGGTCTGACCTCACATCAAATATGCTTCTTACCCCATGCAGGCCATATCTGTGGTTTTGGCACCATACATTGCTCCCTGAAGTAAACTGTTTCTTGTTAGAGGAGTCTTGTGTCTGGCATTGGCGTTCCTGATGCCGTTTCACCCACTCCCAACCCTTGTCCAGGATGATCAAATTTAATCTGGTGCAGAGTTTTCTGTCCATTAGCAAATCTGCTGGAGCCATGTCTGTTGTTGCATGAAGAGTGGTCCGATAATCATACAGGAACCAGGAAACTTTGGTATCGAGTGAACCTGTAGGCTGTATCTTTAAACCTGCCTTCAAAGTTTGGACTGTTCTTTCCACCAGACCATTGGACATGGATGGTATGGAGCCATCCTTACATGTTGAATGCCATTCGACTTTAGGAAATACTGAAAGTCCCTGCTGGTAAATGATGGCCCATTGTCTGTGACCAACACTTCAGGGAGCCCATGCATTGCAAAAGATGCTCACAGATTTTCTATTGTCAGCCCATGTTTGACAAATGAACTCTGTGCACATCCAGCCATTTTGAGTAGGCGTCCACAACAAGTAACCATGTTGACCCCATCAAAGGTCCACATAGTCAACATGTACCTGAGTCCAGGGTTTACCTGGCCATTCCCACAAATGTGGAGGAACTGCCCCACAACACGGCTATGTATCCAATTCTGGCCACATACCAACATCTTCAGTTTGGACACTCCTGGATGACCCTGGTGGAGTTCACCCAGTATCAGGTGGCAACTTTTATTCTGGACAATCACTCTTGCTCCCCATAATAAAATGCCATCCTCTTTGGTGATCTGGTCTTGCGGGTGCCGAAACGTTTCCATTCTGGTTATGATGGTTTTGTTTCGCTCATCAACAATAGATTGTTTTAGTTTTGCCAGAACAGGATCTTTTTGTTCCACAGTCTGATATTATCAGTGGTGACCGAAAGGGTGTCCAGAAAGTTCAAAACCAGAATGGACTCTTCCAGCAGCAGCAGCACCAGTGGTGTATCTACCAGCGGGAGGTAGCTCAAGGCATCCGCACTTGCTACTTCGCCACCCAGCCGGTGTTCCAACTTCTAGGAGGAAGTGAGGACTGCAGATGTTGGAGAGTCAGAGTCGAAAAGTGTGGTGTTGGAAAAGCACAACAGGTCAGGCAGCATCCGAGGAGCAGGAGAATCGACGTTTCGAGCATAAACTCTTCACCAAGGGCTTATGCCTGAAACGTTGACTCTCATGCTCCTTAGATGCTGTCTGACCTGCTGTGCTTTTCCAGTGCCACACTTTTTGACAGTGTTCCAACCTCTAATTGCGCTTGGAATGACAGCCCATTGCTGAATTCGACCTAAAGTTGTGGGTGGCACAGCCTTGTCCTCTTCGAGTAACCCAAGCAGGGGTTTGCCGTCTGTTCCTATTGCAAATTTATGCCCATAAAGGTATTGGAGGCACTGTCTCATACCAAAGATGACCACCAAATCTGCCTTCTCTATCTGGGGCTATTTACGCTCTGCATTAACCCAATTCCAGAAAACACATGCAATTGGGCATTCCTTTCCATTGGTCCATCTGTGAGCCAATACTCCCCCAATATCGTATGGGGATGTATCACATATCAGCATCAGAAGTAGCTTGGGATCATAGTATGGCAATACCTTAGATAGCTGCTTCTTCACTTCCCTAAAGGCCACATCTTGGCTACGAGACCATTTCCAAGGCTGCTCCTTTGTCAAAAGCAGATGTAAGAGTACCAGTGTAGAGGTCAGGTCATATATGAACTTTCCATAATAATTTATCAATTGAAGCAAAGACCTAAGCTCCGGTACAGCTTTGGAGCTGGGGCATCTTTGATTGCCCTCACTTTATTTTCCAACAGGTCTTATTGGCCTAGGTAGGTCACTTGGGGTGCCTGGAACACACACATTTCCCTGCTAAGGCATACACCCACCTGGGAGAAACATCTAAGGACTATGTCCAAGTTCTTTAAGTGCTCTTTATTGGTCTTCCCTGATATTTACATGTCATCCAGATAAATGGGGTAGACCTTATAAAATTTTCTCTTGAAAACTGGCACAGGCTGATGATAATTGAAATGGCAGTCTTGTGTATTTGTACAAACCCTTCTGGGTATTAATTGTACCATACTTCTGGGAATCCTCATCCAATGGCATATGCAGGAATGCATGGCTCATGTCCAGCTTTGCGAAGGACAGCCCTCCTGCCAGCTTTGTACATGGGGCCTCGATGTGAGAAATTGGGTATTTATCCAGCTGCAGGAGGCAGTTTACCATTTTAAGATCCGAACAAAGGCGACCGACCTGTCGGGCTTCACAATTGGTACGATCAGTGCTGCCCATTTTGTAAGCTGGACTCTATTCATGATTCCTTTGCCTTCCAGCCTCCTGATTTCTGCCTCTACTTTTGCCCTTAAGGCAAATAGCACTGAGTGGGCCTTGCAGAATCATGGAATTGCTTCCTGGTCAACATGCAAGGTGGCCTTGGCTCCTTTGATAGTCCCTCGACCTTCCTGTAAAACGTCCAGCTATTTAATTAGGACTTCACTCATACAGCCATTTTAATCAAGAAATGTTGAACCAATCAAGATGAATTTTAAACAGTTTTGCCCTATCAGGCTTGGGCCCAAGCTCTGTACTACAATCAATGGTAACTGAACTAGCTGCTTCTTATATCGGACCAGAACCAAAGTTGTACCCTTAATCTGGAAAGGTTCCCCAGTATAGGTTCTCAGTCTAGCCGAGGTCTTACGCAAACTAAATGGTTGGAGTCCAGAGTGAATTTTGTTAAAGACTGGTCCTGCAATCACTGATATGGCCTGACCGGTATCAACCTCCATTAAAACCTAGTAATCATTTGGTGAGATTTTAGTTTTGATTGGTTCTGATTTGGATGTTGCTAAACAATGTAACTGTTCCAAGCCAGATGTAGGTGGGATTTTCAGGGTGTGAACTCTCCAGGATGCCAGCCTATGAGTTCTCTTACTCAATTCAGACCCAGTGGGGCTCTTCTGCTTCTCAAGTATGCATACCGGCAGAAACTACAATGGCTTACCAGCCCTGATCCTAAAGAAATTATTAACCATTTTATTAGGCTTGGCTTTGTTTTGAGGGTTTTTTTCAGTAGGTTGACCTAGAGTCCCTCTGTTCAGGATATGTCCTGAGTGAGGCTATGGAATTTCCTTCACTCAAGTGGTGTCCCCCAAGCACAGTCGGACTGGCAAGGGTGTCCACTTCAATTGGAATTGTACCCTGCATACCCCTGCAACTCATATGCTCCAGTTGCCTCATTTTCCAAAGAAAAAGCTAGTTGTAGTATCTAAGAACAAAGAACAATACCGCACAGGAACAGGCCCTTCAGCCCTCCAAGCTTGTGCTGACACATTTTGCTCTTCTATACTAAAATTGTCTTCATTTACAGGATCCATATCCCTCTATTCCCTTCCCATTCATGTGTTTGTCCAGGTGCTTCTTGAATGCTGCTAGTGTGTCTACCGCCACCACCTCCTCTGGCAACGTGTTCCAGGCACTCACCATCCTCTGTGTGAAAAACATGTCTGCACATCTCTTAAAATCCACTCTCCCCACTCCTCCCCCGCCCACATCTTGAATCTGTGTCCCCTTAATAGTTGATCCCTCCACTCTGGGAAAAAGCCTCATACTTACCATTTTGTCCATTCCACTCATAATCTTCTAAACTTTTATCAGGTTGCCCCTCAACCTCCTGCGTTTCAGTGAAAACAAACCCAGTCTATCCAAGCTTTCTTCATAACTAAAATCCCCCATACCAGGCAACATTCTGGTAAACCTTTTCTGTACCCTCTCCAAAGCATCACATCCTTTTGGTAGTGCAGTGAACAGAACTATACGCAATTTTCCAAATGTGGCCAAACAAAAGTTCTATAAAGCTGCAGCATAACTTATGTATCCTTAAACTCAATGCCCCATCCAATGCAGGCAAGCATGCCAAAGACCTTTTTTACTACCTTATCAACCTGCATTGCCACCTTCAATTAACATTGGACCTGCACATCCGGATCCCTCTGTATGTCAATACATCTAAGGGTTCTGCCATTCACTGTATAATTTCCACCTGTACTTGACTTTCCAAAATGCATCACCTCACATTTGTCTTGATTAAACTCCATCTGCCATTTTTCTGATCATGCCTCCAATTGATCTATATCCTGCTATATCCTCTGACAATCCTCCTCACTGTCTACAACTCCACCGATTTTTGCCTGTTTGAAATCCAGTTGGGCTTCAGATGGTAGGTGGACTTGCATGTTTACATCATTAATTCCACATACCAAATGGATTCATAGCATTTCATGAAGGCTTGAAGCAAAGTCACATGCCTCTGCCAGTCATTTTAACCTAGTCAAAAATCCCGATATGGATTCCCCTGGATCTTGAATTGCTGAGAAAAATCAATAACGTCTCACACTTAGAGGATTCATGGGGTCATAAAACTCCTTAACAATTTCTGTTAACTCTTAAAAAGTTTTTGTATCTGGTGCTTCAGGAAACAGTAGGCTCCTAATAACCAACAAAGCTGCGGGTCCACAAGCTGTCAGGAGAATTGCCCCTTGCTTTTTATCGACCCCAATGTCAGTTTGCTAGAAGAAAAAAAACACATTCTGTCCACAACAAAAACAGAAATTGCTGGAAAAGCTTAGCAAGTCTGTCAGCATGTGGAGAGAAATCAAAGTTAACGTTTCAGGTCGAGTGACCCTTCCTCAGAACCGATGGTAGTTCAGAAAATGTCAGTTTCTATGCTGAAGATACTTGTGTGTATAAGCTCTCATGCTTTAAACCTCCATGAAAACATAACTATTTTCACTTAGCTCTTAGCTTTCCTTCCTATCATCCCTGGTTTGGTGTCAATCTTTGTCTTATTGTGCTCTTATGAATCTGTTAGCCCATTTAAAGCTCTCTTTCTGCTGCTGCTGAAAAAGCTTGAGTTCTGTTTCTGCTGCTAGGTTCATTCATTCTTTTCCTTTCTCCTGGACTGGAGGAGATAGAATATGATTAAATTTGTTTTGCTGAATTTGCCTTTGCCAAGGATGTGTTTATGGGATGCTGCTATATTGGAACAGTTGAAGAGTAGTAGTTAAATAATATATTATTTTGTCAAATATTTCAAAAGTGTTAAAGTTATTCTTTTTTTGTTTGTATTTTAACTGTGGTGTAAGAATAAAGTGTGTTTTGCTTAAAGCTTAGTTGTTGACCATCAAATCACATTTGGAATGCAGCGCCTTAGATTTGCCTTTAAATAAGTTAGAAGTTAGGATCTAGACGATCTCCATGATATGCTTTGATGGGGTTTGTTCAGGATAATAACAAATTGGAGGGTTTGTCAGGTTCATATTCTCTAATTCCAGATTGGCTTTAGGATCATTGAATTTGAAGGCAGTGAGTGGTGAGTGTTGGTGTTGTCTTTCATGGTGTTGCTTTTGGTTCATTTAAATAGGGTGTGCCTTGCTTAATAGTGTCTCTTTCAGAGGCCTTCTTCACTATCCTATCTACCTGCGACTCCACTTTCAAGGAGCTATAAACCTGCACTCCAAGGTCTCTTTGTTCAGCAATACTCCCTAGGACCTTACCATTAAGTATATAATTCCTGCTAAGATTTGCTTTCCCAAAATGCAGCACCTTGCATTTATGTGAATTAAACTCCATCTGCTACTTCTCAACCCATTGGTCCATCTGATCAAGATCCTGCTGTATTCTGAGGTAATCT
This sequence comes from Chiloscyllium plagiosum, assembly GCF_004010195.1. Lineage (NCBI taxonomy): Eukaryota > Metazoa > Chordata > Chondrichthyes > Orectolobiformes > Hemiscylliidae > Chiloscyllium > Chiloscyllium plagiosum. The sequence goes on along the minus strand of NC_057750.1, from coordinate 11,305,133 downwards.
TCTTCGCTGTCCACTATACCTCCAATTCTGGTGTCATCTGCAAACTTACTAACTATACCTCTTATGCTCATATCCAAATCATTTATATAAATGACAAAAAGTAGAGGACCCATGCCAATTCTTGTGGCACTCCACAGACCTCCAGTCTGAAAAACAACCCTCTACCACCACCCTCTGTGTTCTACTGTTGAGCCAGTTCTGTATCCAAATGGCTAGTTCTCCCTGTATTCCGTGAGATCTAACCTTGCTCACCAGTATCCCATGGGGAACCTTGTCAAACGCCTTACTGAAGTCCATATAGATCACATTCACTACTCTGTCCTCAATCCTCTTTGTTACTTTTTCAAAAAACTCAATCAAGTTTGTGAAACATAATTGACCACGAACATGAAATTCTGGCAACAGGGTGAACTCCAGCTTTTAGCCATAACGAGGAGCGAGAAAGAGATGTCGCAATTTTCAAAACTACAACAACTGCTGAAAGTTAAACTAAAATTCTGGTTCTGCAGGAACCTGACTCCACCCATTCATGCTGCTTCAATTGTTCCAACTTTTAATAAGTCATATGGCCTCATAAGCTGTTTACTTTTTTGGCTTAGAACAGACCGTGTTATGCCTCTGCCTCATCCTTGTTTCACAAAAAAAGGACAAAATACGCCTCTTAAAGTCATAGCATCGTCACAGGTGTTGTCAATGTGGTGCCGAGGTATCTTGTTATGGTGATTTTTAATCTCAGAGTCTATGGATTATTACTCCAGTCTTGAGTTTACTGCTTCATTAACATAACCACTGCACTGCCTTACTCGTCACCAACTTGAACACTGTAGGAGGCCAAAAGATGGGGAGAGTCACAGGGTGACGTTAAAATGGCAAAGTGCTATAATACAGTTGTCATTGTACATTTGGAGACAGCCAAAGTGGCCATTTGTAGAATATCAAGTCTTTGCCTGCTCTCTTCAGGGCTGTTAGTCCCATTCCCTCATTCTATTTTGAAATTGTTAATTATTTTCACTTCTGTCACTCTCAGAGGCAACACGTTCCAGGTCATTATCACCCTACGCAAAAAAAGTTCTTCCTACAAGACGCCTTGTTTTGGACCAGATCAAACCCCCTCACAAAAAATCAAGGAGATAACCTGGACCCCAACTTTTATCTTATTTAAAGGCAAATGTAACACGCTGAGTTCCAAATATGATTTGAACATCTAGGCATTGGGAGACAGACAATGAATGTCAATTTTGTCAGACGTGCCTAGTCCCAAGATACAATTTTTAAAAGAAAACTAAAATAGCCTTCAAGAATAGTATCTCAACTTTCTGCAGTCTGCATTCCACTGGATTGAACCACAAACTTAATTCATTTATTTAGAGTCAGAAAGTACCAGGGGAAGCACAGCGCATTTCTTCACATCTGGAAAAAGGGGAGGGGGCTGTGGAGCAAATTAACTTCTTTTGTGACTGACAGTTGAGCTGTATTCTCTTATTTAAATGCTGATATGTATCCAGCATAATAAAAAAACATCGTGGATGCTGTAATTATGAAATAAATTCAGAAGGTGCTGGAGAAACTCAGCAGATCTCGCAGCATCTATAGAGAGAAAGAACAATGTTAACATTTTAAGTCCAGTCGGACTCCTTCCGATTTCTAACATCTGCAGTATTTTGCTTTTTATTACAATCATGTATTAAGGTGATTAAACTTGATATTTAATTTTGAAGCAAGCCTCTGTCTCAAGAATTGTTTTCTCAATGTCCAAACCTGTGCTCTGTTTGGCCCCCCACAACACTGAATATTTTTCAAAGTATTATTTCTTCTATTTCTTCTTAATGTACTTACTTATTCTTATTCCTTCAAAGCTGGGTGTAGGTTTGCTCACTGAGCTGGAATGTTCATTTTCAGATGTTTCATCACCATACTAGGTAGCATCTTCAGTGAACTTTTGAATGAAGCACTGGTGGCATAGCCTGCTTTGTATTAAATTTTTGAGTTTCTGTGGTGACATCATTTCCTGTGGTGATGTCATTTCCTGTTCTTTTTCTCAGGAGGTGGTAAATGGGATCCAGGTCACTGTGTTTGTTGATAGATTTCAGTTGGAATGCCATGCATCTAAGAATTCTTGCGTGTGTCTCTGTTTAGCTTGTCCCAGTCGAAGTGGTGTCCTTCCTCATCTGTATGTAAGGATATAGTGAGAATGGGTCATGTTGTTTTGTGACTAGTTGATGTTCATGTATTTGGTGGCTAGTTTTCTGCCTGTTTGTCTAAAGTTCAAAGCTGTTTTAAATCTGAACATTCCAATGTTGGTAATATGCTGTTTCCAAAACTCTTTAAATTTTGTTTTCTTAACATTTCAAGTCTGATACAAGTCATCTTCAGAACACTTCAGATTGTTTCCAACATATGCAGTTTTACATTTCCCGATTTCCTCCTTGCATCACTGTTGTGCCTTTCACCTTAAACTGACCTTGAAATGAGTGTTTTGATTTATTGAGATGATGAGCTCTTATTCTCCCAGTCTCAGACTTTCTTTTGTGAAGAACCTTCTCTATAAAGCAACAGTTTTAATTTTTTGCAGTTCTGGCCAAGGGTTTAAACTGAAAGCATCTTTATTGGGGCTGATGTCCTTCCGAGTTTGCAGAGAATGTGTCTACTGCTTGTCCCATCCAGAGAGAATCACTTCCATTTATTCGTTGCCTTTCAAGTTCTCAGGATGTCCCAAAGCAACCAATGAAGCTCTTGATTTACTGTAAAGTCACTCTTGTAAAGAAGGTCTGCCAGTAGACTGCCAGACTACTTAGACCCCTTGGCATCATGGTAGCCCACGAACCCACAAACACACTATAGCAACAGCTAATGAACTTAAGACACCCTATACAGACAAGCAAAACTAATGTCATTTACAAAGTACCTTGCTAGAACTGTAACAAACACTACATTGGACAAACAGGCAGAAAACTAGCCACCAGGATACATGAAAACCAACTAGCCACAAAACGATATGACCCACTCTCATTATATCCTTACGTACGGATGAGGAAGGACACCACTTCGAATGGGACAACACATCCATCCTAGGGCAAGCCAAAAAGAAACATGCATTATCATTACCATGTAATGATATACACACGTACATCATTACACACGTAAACTCTTATAAATCAGACTTTTTGTAAAGGTTGCTAATAGTGCTCTTGATTCTAACCGTAGATTCCTCTGCAGAACACTTGGTTCCCAATTCTTTGGTTAATCTAGATTATGATCCTGCACGAAGATTGCCAAGTGACTGCAGGACGAAACTTTGGCATTTGTCTGGCCAATGGGAATCCTCATGTGATGTCATAAAAAGAATGGATCAATCAAAGGCGACATTGACAATCAAAAACGTTGCTGTGTATTCCCATTGGCAACATAGAACCAACCAAAAGAGGGCCGTCGTCCGATTTGTTCTTTGTCGCTCACTCATCCAACCTAATGAAATCGCTAATACCTGTGTTGCCAGTAATGTTAGCATCGTGTTCTCGCCGGGGCTCATCCCCATCCCAACCGAGCGGTCAGCTGGGCGGGAAGGTCAACACTTCAGTTCTTCCAGTTGATCAGAGGGAGCGATTGGCTGCAATACGTGGGTGTGGCTTGCAATGACGTCAATATGCGTCACTATCGAGGCGGGGCTGAAAGGGAGACCTGTGGCGGGGGTGCTGCATTGAACACCCATCAGAGTGGACAAGAGGCGGCGAGATGGTCGTCAGGCGCATCCGGACACGGAAGCAGTTCCAGACACTGCTGCGGGAGGAGGAGGAGAGCCTAATTGTCGTGTTCTTCGCGGCTCGATGGTGTAACAATTGCTCCAACATCAAGCCCTTCTTCCGCATGAGGTCTGAGCATTACCGGGATGTCATCTTCGCGGAGGTGGACGTGGATGAGTCAGAAGACCTGGCCCGAGCTGCCGGCATCAGTTGCATGCCCACCTTCCAGTTCTACAACTGTCAGGAGAAGGTTGCAGAGTTCTCAGGGACCAGGAGAGACAAGTTAGATCACTTGATAATGCGACTGAAATAATTCTCACGTGTTACAAGAGAAAAAAAATTAAATACACCTGTCCTCTGAATGGTTGCATTTATCGAATCTTAACATCATGGAAGGTCATATGACCCATCGAAGCTGGGCTGGAATACTCCATCTTTAAAGAAGCAATACTGTTTTGAAGGACTTATAGTGTTATGACCCAGGGTAAACCCCTCTGCTAATTTAAACCGGACACACAGAGAAGCTCACCTCGTGCTGTAATCTGTTAAATTTTGAGATGCAAAGAACTATCCCAGATTTCACTATTTAAAGTAACAACTAACAATCTTATTCTTTAGGTCCAACAGAACATTAAAACCACAACTATTTACAACTCCTTTCTCTTAAACCTATCTTTTACCTCCCCTCTACAATACTGGTCTGATAAAGTCCCTCTTAAATTTACAGCAAAATCAATTTCAAACCCAGTTATCATCTCCAGATGTTGAACTTTCTCTGTTGATTTGTCGAGGTCGGCTTCGGTCTTCTGCTGCACAAATTTCTTATGGATAGATGACTTTCAGAGAGCTATTCTACTGGCAGTCTTGGTGCTTGCTTGGCTGTTCTCCTGTAACTGTTCAAAATGTCCAGTTTATACCCCAAAACATTAGATCATTTCATTGGTTTGATGTCATCAAAACATTACAATTCAAATTTGATTGGATTTTGGTGTCAGGGACATAATTTAAACTGGCCGAATTTAAATTTGTTTTTATTCTATGGCAACCACCTCCAGCTATTTGTGTCAACCAAATGTTCCATTTTTAAATCTTCCAGCACACTCTGTGCCTCTCTAAGTCCGTGCCAGCTTCCACTCTCTCAAAGGTACAGTACACCTTCATAACATCTCCACCCTTAAGAAAAAATGAAGCATCATAATGAAAATATGGTATCATTTCTTTTTCTCTATTCCTTAACCACATTATCATGACCTACATGACTTTGATCTAAGTTCGTATTAACTTCTTCCCACATCTATATAACATTGAATAGATTCTTACAACCCGCAACATGTGCGATTTGTAAATTAAAAGTCTGTAAAATCAGACTCCAACGAAACAGTCTCATATTCTTGTCTTTAAAGCATTCCAAGATGTAAGAGGATTGTGATACATGTACACAACTGTCTCTGACACATTGTTTGTGACGTACACATTACAATGTTGTAAGGCCAGTATCAAACTCAATAGTTATTTTTTGATCATGGCGTATTTCCTTTGGTGGATGTTGAGTTTCTTCAAAAAGTAACCAACTGGCAGTTCAATCCCTTCATCATCTTCCTATAGCAGTAAAGCTCCAACTCCTATGTCACTAGCATCGATGGCAACTTTGAAGGGTTTCAAAAAGTTTGGTGTAGCTGAAACTGCTTTTAAATGGTCGAATGCCTCCTGGCATTGTTCTGTCCACCGAAACTTTGTGTTCTTCTTCAGAAAATTGGTTAATGGTGCCACTACACTGCTAAAGTTTTCAACAAACTTCCGATAAAATCTACTTAGTGCCAAGAATCGAAGTTACAACAAGGGGTAAACCCCTCTGCTAATTTAAACCCAACACACAGAGAAGCTCACCTCGTGTTGTAATCTGTTAAATTTTGAGAGGCAAAGAACTATCCTAGATTTCACTATTTAAAGTAACAATTAATAATCTTATTATTTAGGTCCAACAGAGAACATTAAAACCACAACTATTTACAACTCCTTTCTCTTAAACCTATCTTTTACCTCCCCTCTACAATACTGGTCTGATAAAGTCCCACTTAAATTTACAGCAAAATCAATTTCAAACCCAGTTATTGTCTCCAGATGTTGAACTTTCTCTGTAGATTTCTTTAGGTCAGCTTCGGTCTTCTGCTGCACAAATTTCTTATGGACAGGTACCTTTCAGAGAGCCATTCCACTGGCAGTCTTGGTGCTTGCTTGGCTGTTCCTGGCAATTCTCCTCTAACTGTTCAAAATGTCTGGGTTTATACCCCAAAACCTCAGATCATTTCATTGGTTTGATGTCATCGAAACATTAAGATTCAAATTTGATTGGATTTTGATGTCTGGAGCATAATTTAAACTGATTGGCCGAATTTGAATTTGTTTTTGTTCCATGGCATCGCAACTCCAGCTATTTGTGTCAACCAAATGTTACATTTTAAAATCTTTCAGCACACTCTGTGCCACTCTAAGTCCGTACTAGCTTCCACTCTCTCTTAAAGGAACAGTAGAACGCTACACCTTCATAACAATAGCAAAGGGTCGCCAACTTGGTCCCTGGCACCAGGGGGTTGGTCCTGTGATGAGAAGTGGAGTAAATTTTGCCTTGAGTCAATGGAGTTTAAAGGAATGAGATACGATCTGACTGAAATAAACAAGATTCTGTAGGGACTTGACAGAGTAGACACTGAGATGTGTTTTTTTTACTGGTGAGGGAATCTAGAAAATGGGCCACAGCCTCAAGATAAAGGGACTGTGCATTTAGGACCAAGAGGATGAATGATTACTTGATTCAAAAGGTTGTGAATCTTTGCAATTCTTTATATGAGAGAGTTTTTGCTGCTTCAATGTTGAATACTTTCAAGATTGATAAAGAGAAATTTTTGGTCTCTTGAGGAATCCAGGGGAGTGAGTGGGAAAGTGGATTTGAACCCCCAGATCAACAATGATCAAAGGCTTAACTCATTTGGTCTACAACTGATAATTTCTCTCGTGTATTTTGAAAATGTTAGCCAAATAGTCCCACACCTGCTCACTTTTCAAAATAAAATCATTTTGTTTACCTTTACCTGTTTGTCTAATTAAACTGGAAATTATGAGAGAATCTACTTCCAACCTCTGTTTAGGCAGTGATTCTAGATCACAACATCTCTCTGCACAAAACAAAAATCATTTGCTAACTGATCAGCACTGGCTATTAAATAATTCTCCTGCACTGTCACCATCAACAACCTTCACAAACCCATAACCCTCCAACATCTGTGCACTCCTCTCACCCCGGCCTCTTGAGCATCACTGCTGCAACTTTGCTAGCCATGTCTTACCCGAAAACATGTCTTCTGGAAGTCACTCATCAAAATTCTCTGTCTCTGTTACCTCATTTCCATCCTTTAAGGAGCTCCTCTAGACAAAGTTTTTGGTTAACTGGCACAATTTGTGGTTCAGTGTCGAATTTTGTTTGTCAGGTTCCCTGTGAAGTGTGTCGGGATGCTCACTACATTTAAGGCGTTAACTTAAGGCTTTAGCTATTGTCACTGCCCCTTTGGTTCTTTTGGAAAGTATATTAAATTATTAGGTTTTAAAGGCTGTTACTATACAGACAAATGATGTCCTGTTCAGGGTGCAAGAGGAAGGTAGGTCTAATCATGTTTCTGATGGTTTGCTTACTTTCCTACTGCCACATATCAATGCAGGGTCACATGAGCATACATAGCACAGAAACCAGCTATTTGGAGCATTTATGTTCTACTTGAGCTTCCCTCCACCATCCACCAACTAAATCTGTCACTGTTATCTTCTAACCCCTTCTCCCTCAGATGCTTGGCTAGTTTCCCCTAAATGCATATATATTATTGAGCCACTTCAGTGGCAGTAAATTCCACATTTTCACCACTCTTAGTGTTCCTTCCGAATTCCACAATGGATTTGTTGATGACCACTTAGAATGATGCAGTCTGTTCTGCAGTTCCCCAGAACAGGAAACATTTTTGGTGTATACCCACATATTCCTGGTATCATCCTTGTAAATCTCTGCATCTACCCCAATGCCTCTATATCCTTTCCATAATATAGTGACCAGAACTGCATGCAATACTCAAGTATGGTCGAACCAAGGTTTGATACAGAATCAGCATAACAAAGGTCATACCAGGAGATCCTGTAGAAGTCAGGGTTGCCTGACTTGTAAGTCTCAGACCTGGACTTCATTCTATCCCTGTAGAAGTAAAACCTGCTTAGTTTGTAGCTGTTTCATGACTTCTACTGTTATGTACTCTATCCCTGTAAATATAAAGACAAACATTTGATTAGCCTTCTTGATCATTTTTATACCTGTTTATTACATTTTAAAGATTGGTATATCTGGATCTCCAAGTCTTTTGTACCCTGAGATCCCTTTGTTTCTCTATTTCATCCAGATTTGCTTCCAATGTTCTATCCACCAGAATGTCTGACTTCATATTTGTGTTAAAGTTCATTTGGCAAATATTTGCCCATTCCACATGTATACGTACATGCCTTGCGGTGAGATGTTGCGGTCGTCCTTATTATCGACTATCCACCTCCAAATTTGGTGTCATCATTGGTCTATCCAGCTGTACCTTTGCGATATTTAATCCTCACAGGAGACTGGAGTTTCATGAGTGACCTTTTTCTTAGTTTGAATGCTGTCAGATCAGTAATGCAAGACCTTGTACTGCTGTAGTTCTGGTGAACCTTTCATTCAGTGTCTTATGTTGTGCATTGCACCTGCCTAAAGGTCGGGGCAGTTCAGCTGCTTTCAAGACTTAATCCACCACTACTTCTCCAGCAATTGCTTAGGGTTGTGGAAAGTGATTGTGTTGAGCCCATCTTTCTGCGCCTGCTTCCTACCAAGTGTAGAAGGAGTAGTGTTTTTTTTCACGAATACAGACACTGTACTTTGATGTGAAAATATATTTTACAAACCTGCCAGAGAATTTGGCAGCTTCATGATGTATCTGATTGTCTGATGTATCTGTTTCACTAGTTATTTTTAAATAACTATAACATTTTTATATCAATTCTCTACCTTCTCTTAATTCTTTAGCAATTTTATCCTTTTAGCAATTTGTGCCTTACAACCTGAGGATTTCTCAGTTCACTGAATGGACTGCTATGTGTGCTCAGGAAAGGCAAGGGGTGATTGGGTCTGCCTCCTAATCGACACACCTATGGGTGCTTAGATGTGATGACCTTGGCAAGTTAATGCCTCCAGACCTAGAATATCTTACAGTAAAGTGCCATCCCTACGACCTGCAGTGTGTACTCACCGCTGCTATCCTGACCATGGTCTACATTCCCCCCCCCCCATTTGGAAGTGGCGAGTGCACTTGACATAGTGTACAACGCTACAACAGTCTTGAGACAGAATACCCAAGGCCTTGTTCATTGTAGATGGTCACTTCAACCAGTCCAACCTCAATAATGTGCTACCAAGGTACTATCAACCTATCCCACTGAAAATCCAAACACTCTTGGCCATTGCTATACAACCATCACTGGGTTAGGGTCCACATTTTGGAAAATCAGATCACAATGGTGTGCTCCTCCTTGTCCCAGCTTACAAGCAGAAATTGAAGCATGAGGACCCGGTACAGAAAATAGTGCAGTGTTGGTCTGAGGCAATAGAAGGGCTTCTACGGGACTGCATAGAGTCAGTGGACTGGTCCATTTTTGATAACTCAGCAGACAACCTAAACTACCATCATAAACTTCATTAGTAAGTGTGTAGACGATTGCGTGCTGAAGAAGTTAATCCAAATGTTCCCCAAATGGAAACTGAGAGATCCACTCCCGAATGGAGTCCAGGTCTGAGACTTACAAGTCGGGCAACCCTGACTTCTACAGGATCTCCTGGTATGACCTTTGTAACGCCATCAAAGTTGCCAAGAGGCAATACCAAGCTAAGCTCGAGACCCAGACCAACCATGTGGACACTTGTCGTTTGTGGCAAGGCTTACACAACATTATGGGTTACAAAGCAAAGTCAAACAGAATTGTGGGCAACAGTACATCCCTATCTGACAAATTCAACGCATTTTACAGTTGTTTTGAACAGGATGTCAGTGAAACAATGTTACCTATCACAACAACCTCGGATGCACCTATACCCAGGGTCACTGCTGCAAACGTGAGATAAGCCTTCTTGAGACTAAACCCACAAAAAGCAACTGGACCAGATGGAGTCACTGGCCGTAGCAACCTAATAATATATCCAATCCAAAAATAATTTGCATTCATATTGTACTTTTAACACAATGGGAAAACCTCAACTTGATAGACCTGACAAAGGGAATGTTTGTGAGAAAGTGAAGGATTAATGTCATGCAAATAAAGTGATATATTTAACAAACCTAGATTGTTGAGGTAAAAACAAGGACTGCAGATGCTGGAAACCAGATTCTGGATTAGTGGTGCTGGAAGAGAAGCTCCTTGGATGCTGCCTGAACTGCTGTGCTCCTCCAGCACCACTAATCCAGAACCTAGACTGTTGTTAGGTCTTTCAACAATCTAGGTTTGTTAATCATTTTACTTGCATGACTCTGTAATCTATTACTCTATATTCTATGTCTTATGGTCCTGCTTCATAGATACCTGATGAAGGAGCAGCGCTCGTAAAGCTAGTACTTCCAAATAAACCTGCTGGACTATAACCTGGTGTTGTGTGATTTTTAACGACTTTAAACAGCGCACTCTCCGCTCCTCCCTGGTCGCATAGAGACGGGCGACCACGATGAAGTCGCGCGGAAGGGGAGGGCTGCCGGACGAAAGAGGCGGGGCAATGACGCATCGCTCAAACCAGTGCGCATGCTCCCGTCACGTTTTTCCCGCATTTTCGCCGCCGTGGCCTGGCCAATGTGCGTACGCTCAAGGCCGGCGGCCGGCGCTTTTCACATTCGGCAGTGCGACGTGAAATCTTGGTCACACCACACAAATCGTCAGCTTCTGGAGGCTGTCCCAGTGAGCCTCAGCTCGGTCCATCAGTTCGTCTCCATCCTTTCCGAACCTGGGCCGCTCAACTCGAAGCTGTGTTTCGAAGCGTCTCTCGGGTTTGCTCACCAACAAACTGTCGCCACCCGCTCGAGTGTGCAAGGATGGGCTGATGTTCAATGTGATTGGCTAGTTGGCTACAGTACTGGCCAATCACGATGAGGTAACTGCGTTTCCCTATTTTGAAGTGTGATTGGTTCACAGCCGAACAGCGCCAAATTTGAATCCAGCGAAGGAGCAACGGCGGTCAATTTCAACTCAATTCCGATTGGCGGGCGGCTCCCCGGCTGTCCTATCATCAGTCGTATTGTTTTCACTGGGTGTGGTTTGCGAACGTCACAATGAAGGGCGCGTCTGAAGGGCTGGAGCGGAAGCTGCTCTGAGCACGTGTCAGAGAGGGGCGGAGCACATGGCGGGTGCGGGCAGCACACTGGGGAAGCCCAAGAAGGCGCAGGGCAAGAGCGCGCCACCGGCCTCGGAGAAGGCCGGTGCCTCACAACAGGCGAAGGGGGCCCACTCGCCTGCCGAGGTGGGCACGTCGGGCCGCAAAAGCATCCCAACCAAGGCCGATGTGGCACCGGCGGACAAAGGCAAGGCTGCCAAGGACTTGGCGAAACCTGGGGAGAAAGGCGCTCCGCCGACGCCGGGCAAGGCAGAGGGAGGCATTCCCCTAAAAACCATCAACAGCAAGACCCAGTTCGACAAGTACATCAAAGACGCCGGCGAGCGCCTGGTGGTCATCTTCTTCTCAGGCACCTGGTGTGAGACGTGCCAGGGCCTGAAGCCCATCATGAGGGAGATCGCCCAGCTCAACAACCTTGTGTATTTCTACGAAGTGAACGTCGACGACTCGGAGGACACGGCCGAAGCCTGCGACATCATCCACATCCCGACCTTCCAGTTCTACAAAATGGGCAAGAAGGTGGCCGAGGTCCTGGACGACAGCCGAGAGTCGGTGGAGGAGAAGATCAATGAACTGAAGTAGACTTGTCCCGTTAAGTAATAAAAGCAAAACAATCCGGGAAGAATGCAAAGCTTTCCGAGCAAAACTGCTTTCAAATTCTAATGTCCAAACGTTTTAATAGTTGGTCACTTCCTTGTCATGAGAAGCAGCCTTGCTTGTTGTGATAACCCTCCCCCTCAGTTCTAAGCTAAGATGGACAAGCCTAATTGAACGCTCATGTTCTGTCCTTAATTGCCCTCTTTCTGCTGTTATCCATTGAAGGTTATCTAAAAATAAATATAGACGCAACCCTATCCCAACATTATTTTCTTATAGAAAATTTTTTTCTTTGTAAAATTACAAAAATGTAACAATTTAAAATTATAACAATTACAATGAACTAACTATTACCCAACTCTACAAAACAAATCAAAACTATACTCACTACAAATCTATAATGACACTCAGCACAACCACACCGAAGTTCCCAACGTTCAGGAGCATTAATTATTACACCTGTATTTATTTGGGATTCTTCGTCCCAGAGCACTTGGCTCACTAAACCTAATCATTGATGGCTAAACAAATGCCCTAATTAAAATGGCAGACAAATCTGCATCCAGGTAATTCAAAGAGGGCTGCCATGTCTTATGAAAAAGTTCCATTTTAGCGTGCGTCATGTTTGTGAGGAAATCCAAATGCGATGTGTTCCACAATTAACTTATGCCACCCCAACAGGCCCAGACGGTTCTCATACACCCAGCACATCAAAGTGTTCTTCCTTGCATAGTAAGTGAAAATGTTAAAAAGCTTTTTCCTATTTGTGTTTAAGGAAGATAAATGCAGCAAGCCCAAGAGAAGAGAGACCGGGACTACCTTCACTTCGGTCCCCAACCTTCTCTATTACTCCAGCCACAGCACTCCAGTACCTACTAAGCTTGTGACATGACCACAAACAATGAGTGAGAGTACCTGTGCTTAGTTTGCACTTGGGGCACATTGGAAATGCTCCTTTTTTGAATTTCACAAGGTGATCTGGGGCCAAATGAACCTGATGAAGAACCTTTGCATGGCGTGTGGTCTGTTACAGATGGAGATCTTTTTCATAAATGTCCTCCCATGTCTCTTAGGGGACCTCCACTCCAAACTCTTACTCCCAGACCTCATATAGTTGCTCAATGTCATTCGAGGCACCACCCCCCAGTAGATGGTAGAAATTACTAAGGGAGAGAGTGCTTGTGGCGTGAAGCAATCTCCTCTGTGTCAGACCTATAGGGATTGGTCAAAAGTGTAAATTTTTTTGGATGAAGTCCCTAACCTGAAAATAACAAAAAAGATCTCTGCTGGGCAATCCATACTTGGAACTCATTTGGTCGAAGGACATCATGATCTCCCCCTCAAACAGGTCTCCCAAACAGGAGACTCCCCTAGTTTCCCACAGTTTGAATCCAGGGTCCATCATCCCTGGTCAGAATCCCGGCGAACCAACTATAGGGGTAAGAAAGAAGGTTTTAGATAAACTGCCCTCACTCTGTCGCATTGCTCTCCATGCTCTAGCTGTATTAATAATGACTGGATTCTGACAGTATTCCATAACTGTTCTCATCTTAGCCATACACAACAGACTAGTCAGGGGACAGTTTACCTGGGAGACCTCAATATCCAACCATATTGATCTCGGGTCCTCACAAGCCCAGTCGCTCACGAAGGACAGAAGGGAGCTTAGTTGGTATCTCTTAATTTCAGGGACGTCTACTCCCCCCAACCCTTGAGGTAACTGCAATTTGGCAAGCTTAATGAGGGGCCACAAAAGAACTAAGCCAACCAGTGAGTGTCCACAATCTTTACCTGGGAAACATCAGAAGAAGGACATTAATTTTGGTAAAGGCTATTTGACCTGACCAAGAGAGTAGAAGGGCCTCCCATCTTTGAAGGTCTTGTCTAATCTTGTCAAGCAAATGAGCAAAGTTCACTTCAAATAATTGATCAAAGGTGGGAATAACAAGAATACCTAAGTAATGAACCCCCCCCCCCCCCCCACCAAACAACCATTTGAAGGGAATTGTAATTCACCTTCGATATCAGGTATTCCCTTAAGACCAACCCACGGGCATAGCCTCTGACTTTGCAAATTTGATCTTTAGTCCTGAAAAAGAGCCAAATAAATTAATACATTGTTTTAAATGGGGTACAGAAACTACCGGGTTTGGTAAGAAGAGGAGAACATCATCTGCATATAATATAATCTTGTGTGCCCTTGATCCCACTTACGGGGCAGCTGTATTAGGGTCCTCACGGATAGCCTCTGTCAGCAGCTCAATCACCAACATAAACAGTAGTGGTGAAAGGGGACAATCTTGCCAACTGCCCCTAAACTACTGACTTTACTGGATCTTACACCATTGGTGAGAACTGCAGCCAGAGGGGCCCTACACAGGACCTCCACCCATCTGACAAAGACCTCACCTAGACCAAACCGTTCCAGACTATAAAAAGATATGGCTACTCCACCCAATTGAATGCTTTCTCTGCGTCTAAAGACATCACCAAGCCCTGAACCGATCGTGCTGACACACTTGGACTATATTCAGTAATCTTCTAATATTATTGGAGGACTTACGGTTCTTTATAAAACCAGTCTGGTCCTCCGTAACAATACAGGGCAACACCTTCTCCAATTGCAACGCAAGTGTCTTGGTTAAAATTTTAAAGTCAGAATTAAACAGCGAAATAGGCCCAGATGAAGCACTGTCCTCTGGAGTCTTCCCTTTCTTGAGAAGGAGAGAGATGTTAGCCTCTCAGGGATGGCGGGAGGCAGTCATGTCTGTGTGAATATTTGTACATGCCCAGCATTAGCCCTGACAGGATATTTAGAAATTCTTTGTAGAACTCACTCGGGAGACCATCAGGACCGGGTGCCTTCCCTTCCCTCTTTAGAGCTGTCTTACTGCCTCCTGTATCTCTTTAACTGTCAAGGGGGAGACGCCTGTTCAGAGGTCAAACTTGGAAGATTCAAGTTCTTTAAAAAAGTTTCCATTTTAGCCTCCCTATCCTTGCAGCATTCTGACCAATATAGCTCAAAGTAAAAACTGTGATATGCCGCATTGATCCTTTTAGAGTCACCAGTAAGAATCCCAGTGCCATCTCTAATTGGTGTAATGGATTGGAGGGCACTCTTTTTCCTGATCAGATATGCCAGGTATTTGCCGAGCCTATCCCATGCTCAAACAGCCTTTGTTTTGTGAAAGAGAGTTCTTTCTTCGCTGTCTGAGTGAGCATGGAGTTCAAAGAAACCTGGAGAGCTGTGACTCGCTGCAATTTAGTCACCGATGGCCTATCAATATGTGCTGTCTCAGCTGTCTTCAACCATACCTCAAGCAGATATTGCTGCTGTTCCTTATGTCACTTCCGGATAGCTGAATAAGAGATAACTATCCCCCTAGCATCGGCCTTAGCAATATCCTAGAGTATAGACGGATTACTAGCCATACCCAAATTGACAGCCAAGAACGCTTTAAACTCACGCGAACTCAACAAATTTACTGTCCTTGAGAATGAAAAGATCCATTCGCTAATGCTGGGAACCTGTTCCATTGCCCTTAATCTCAGCCTCCAAAAACACTGCCACATGATCAGAAATGGCTATGTTTCCAATTTTACAGGACATCACCAAATCTAGTAAAACCGAGGGTTCTAGTTAAAGGTCAATCCTGGTGTGACACTTGTGTGGATTAGAGAAAAAAGTGAAGTCCCTACCCATGGGGTGGAGACATCTCCAAACATCCACCAGCCCCAAATCCAAGCCTAAATCAATTAATTGCTTGGATTGCAGAGAGGTATTTGGGGAACCTTTGGGCATTCTATCCACTGTGGGGTCCATGAGGCAATTAAAGTCTCCCTCTATGATAATGTGTCGCATTCCAAAGGCAATCAACCTCCAAAGTGCATCAGTCAGGAATCTGAGGGGTGTGTCGGGGACAGTAGATTTAAGATGCCATACTCTTCACCATTAAAGCTTTAAGAATTACAAACTGCCCATATTCATAGAATATGGAATGCTGCAGCACAGTACAGGCCTTTCAGCCCACAATATTGTGCTGACCTGCAAAATTAATCTGATGTCCATCTAACCTACACCGTTCCATTATTATCCATATGTATGTTCAATGCCCATTTAAATGCCCTTAACATTGGTGTGGAAATGTGTTGCTGGAAAAGCGCAGCAGGTCAGGCAGCATCTAGGGAACAGGAGAATTCTCCTGTTCCCTAGATGCTGCCTGACCTGCTGCGCTTTTCCAGCAACATATTTCCATCTCTGATCTCTAGCATCTGCAGACCTCACTTTCTCCTTAACATTGGTGTGTCTACTACTGTTGCAGCCAGGTCATTCTATGCCCCTGCTCTCTGAGTAAAGAAACTACCCCTGATATCTGTCCTAAATCTATCACCCCTCAATTAAAAGCCCTCTGATTATCTTATGTTTCGATTAAGTCACCTCACAACCTTCTTCTCTCCAACGAAAACACCCTCAGTTCCATCAGCCTTTTCTCGCAAGACCTTCCTTCCATACTAGGCAACATCCTAGAAAATCTCCTCTGAACCCTTTCCAAAGCTTCCACATCGTTCCTATAATGCGGTGACCAGAACTGCACGCAATACTTCAGGTGCAGCCGCAGCAGTGTCTTGTTCAGCTGAAGTATGATCTCGTGGCTTTGAAACTCAATCCCTCTAACAATAAACGTCAATACATCATATACCTTTTTCACAACCCTATCAGCCTGGGTGGCAACTTTCAGGGATTTATGCACCTGGACACCAAGATCTCTCTGTTCATCTACACTGCCAAGAATTTTACCATTTGCCCAGTACTCTGCATTCCTGTTACTTTTTCCAAAGTGAACTACCTCACATTAAACTCCATTTGCCACTTCTCAGCTCAGCTCTCCAACTTATCTATGCCCCTCTGTAACCCACAACATTCTTCAGTAGTATCCACAACTCTCCCTACCTTAGTGTCATCTACAAATTTACTAACCCATCCTTGTATGCCCACCACCAGATCATTTATAAAAATGACAAACAGTTGTGGTCCCAAAACAGGCAAAAACAATGACTGCAGATGCTGGAAACCAGATTCTGGATTAGTGGTGCTGGAAGAGCACAGCAGTTCAGGCAGCATCCGAGGAGCAGTAAAATCGGATGCTTGCAGCACACCACTGGTAACTGAGCACCAGGATGAATATTTCCCATCAACTACCACCCTCTGTCCTCTTTCAGCTAGCCAATTTCTCATCCAAACTGCTAAAACACCTTCAATCCCAAAAATCCTTATTTTGTGCAATAGCCTATGGTATAGAACCTTATCAAACACCTTACTGAAGTCCATATACACTACATCAACCACCTTACCTTCATCCACCTGTTTGTTACCTCCTTGAAGAACTCAATAAGGTTAGTGAGGCACGACCTACCCTTCACAAGATCGTGTTGACTATCCCTAATCAAATTATTCCTTTCCAGATGATTGTAAATCCTTTCTCTTATAACCTTTTCAAACACCTTACCCACAACCAAAGTAAGGCTCACTGGTCTATAATTACCAGGGTTGTCTCAACTCCCTTCTTAAACAAGGGAACAACATTTGCTATCCTCCGGTCTTCTGGCACTACTCCCATCGACGATGATAAAGGCTCTACAATCTCCTCCCTGGCTTCACAGAGAATCCCAGGATAAATCCTATCCGGCCCTGGGATCTTATCTATTTTCAGATTTTCCACAATTGCTTAAAACTCCTCTTTGTCAAGCTCAATCCCATCTAATCGTGTAGCCCGTATCTCCTTATTCACATTAACATTGCCCTTTTCCAATGTGAATATTCGTGATAAATATTCATTAGGTGCTTCCCCTATATCCTTAGATTCCAAACACAATTTTCCACTACTATCTTTGATTGACCCTAATTTTATTCTAGCTGAAAATGTGTTGCTGGAAAAGTGCAGCAGGTCAGGCAGCATCCAGGGAACACGAGAATCGACGTTTCGGGCATAAGCCCTTCTTCAGGAATGAGAAGAAGGGCTTATGCCAGAAACATCGATTCTCCTGTTCCCTGGATGCTGCCTGACCTGCTGCACTTTTCCAGCAACACATTTTCAGCTCTGATCTCCAGCATCTGCAGACCTCACTTTCTCCTAATTTTATTCTAGTCATTCTTTTCTTCCTGATATACATATAGAAGGCCTTAGGGTTTCCCTTGATCCTATCCGCCAACAAGTTCTCATGTCCCCCCCTGGTTCTTCTTAGCCCTCTCTTTAAATCTTTTCTGGCTTATAACTCTCAAGCCTTCACGCCTCATCCTCACATGAGCCTTCCTCTTCCTCTTGACAAGAGCTTCAACTTCTTTAGTAAACCATGGCTACCTCTCTTGACAACTACCTCCCTGCCTGATAGGTATATACTTATCAAGGACCCACAGTAGCTGTTCCTTGAATAATCTCCACATTTCAAGAGTGTCCATCCCCTGCAGTTCCTTCCTCAACCTATGAATCCTAAATCTTGCCTAATTGCATCATAATTGCCTTTCCCACAGTTAAACCCCTTTCCCTGCAGTATATACCTATCCTTATCCAACATAACTGAATTATGGACACTATCGTCAAAGTGCTCACCAACCTCCAAATCTAACATCTGGCCGGGTTCATTCCCCAGTACAAATCTAATATGGCATCGCCCTTGTTGGCCTGTCTACATACTATGTCAGAAAAACTTCCTGCACACATTGAACAAAAACTGACCCATCTAAACTACTTGAACTATAGTATTCCCAGTCAATATTGGGGAAGTTAAAATTCCCCATAACACCTACCCTGTTACTCTCACTACTATCAAGAATCATCTTTGCTATCCTTTCCTCTACATCCCTGGAACAGTTTGGAGGCCTAAAGAAAACTTCCAACAGGGTGACCTCTCCTTTCCTGTTTCTAACCTCAGCCCAAACTACCTCACTGGATGAGTCCTCAAACATTATCTCAGCTGCTGTAATACTACCCTTGCTTAACAATGTCACACCCCCGCCTTTTTTACCATCTTCTCTGTTCTTACTGAAACATCTAAATCCCAGACTCTGCAACCACCATTCCTGTCCTTCCTTTAGCCATGTCTCTGAAATGGCCACAACATCGAAATCCCAGGTACTAACCCATGCTGCAAGTTCACTCACCTTATTCCAGATGCTCCTGGCATTGAACTACACACATTTCAAACCAACATCCTGATTGCTGGTGCCTCCTCGTGACCTTGTAAATCTATCCCTGACCTCACTACCCTCAACACCCTGTACACTGGAACTACAATTCAAGTTCCCATCCCCCTGCTGCATTAATTTAAACACCCGCGAAGAGCATTAGCAAACCTCCCCTCCCCCAGGATATTGGTACCCCTCTCCCTTGCTTAACAATGTCACACCCCCGCCTTTTTTACCATCTTCTCTGTTCTTACTGAAACATCTAAATCCCAGACTCTGCAACCACTATTCCTGTCCTTCCTTTAGCCATGTCTCTGAAATGGCCACAACATCGAAATCCCAGGTACGAACCCATGCTGCAAGTTCACTCACCTTATTCCAGATGCTCCTGGCATTGAACTACACACATTTCAAACCAACATCCTGATTGCTGGTGCCTCCTCGTGACCTTGTAAATCTATCCCTGACCTCACTACCCTCAACACCCTGTACACTGGAACTACAATTCAAGTTCCCATCCCCCTGCTGCATTAATTTAAACACCCGCGAAGAGCATTAGCAAACCTCCCCTCCCCCAGGATATTGGTACCCCTCTGGTTCAGGAGAAGACCATCCTGTTTGTAGAGTTCCCACCTTCCCCAGAAAGAGCTCCAATTATCCAAGAATCCAAAACCCTCCCTCCTGCACCATCCCTGCAGCCACATGTTCAGCTTTGCTCCCTCCCTGTTCCTCGCTTCACTAGCACGTGGCACGGGCAACAAGCCAGAGATAACAATTCTGTTTGTTCTAACTCTAAGCTCCACCCTAGCTCCCTAAATTTCTGCCTTAGATCCCCACCTTCCTTGCTATCTATGTTGTTGGTGCCTATGTGGGCCACAACTTGGGGCTGCTACCCCTCCCTCTCAAAGAACATGAAAACATGATCAAAGATATCACAAACCCTGGCACCTGGGAGGCAACACACCAATCTGAGTCTCTCTCATTCCTGTAAAACCTTCTTTCTGTCCCCCTAACTATGGCGTCCCCAATGACTAAAGTTCTCCTCCCCTTCCCTTCTGAACAACAGGGACAAACTCTGCACCAGAGACCTGTGCCCCATTGCTTACCCCTAGTAAGTGGTCCCCCCCCAACAGTATCCAAAATCATCTTTAACTGGATCAAATAACTTAAATGGGAGACCCTTCTGGACACGTATAGCCATTCCCCTGTTCTTAGGAAAACACCCAATCAAACCTACCCTGCTCTAACTTTAGGTGCTTCTTATCATCAAGATGAGTTTCTTGCAACAGGGCAATATCAACTGTCTCCTTCCTGAGACTTTACTGGCAAGTGACTCCCCTTAATATTCCAGGTGCACCATTTGAGGAGACATTTAGCCATATCCCTCTAAAACAACTCTTAAACACCTGAGAGGAAGAGCCCAACTCACAACGCGCCGCATGTAAGTAAATGAAGACTCATAGAGTCTAAACAATACACACATTAAAACTACATTAACAAAGCTTGCAAAAACTACCTTTACTAAAAACCTACTAAACCAAACCAATTACAACATACAATAAACACTTGATGGGAGACTCTTCCCCCTGCCCACAGGGGGCGCTTACACTACCCACGTACACCTCCATAACTCCTTCTCACTTGAGCCGTGCCCCAAACTCAGGCAAAGGATAAACAACAATAATAGGTGTTATGGACAAAGAAGTTAAAAGTGGGCACTTCACCCATCCCCAACCCTACACTGACCTCAGTAAAAGAAAACCAACAACACTTTCTGCAATAAAATAATAAAGAAAAATGAGATGTGCGCGAGGTAAAGAAACAAATAAAGGGAAATAGAGAATCATTATTGTCCATGTTCTTTGGACCATCTGGTCTATTTCAAAGTGTCCAAAATGTTCTTTGCTTTTTCTGAGGAGTCAAATACATGCACAGGCCTTTCATGATTAAAACGGAGCACAGTCAGGTACCTGATGGAATATTGAATATCCTGATCCCTCAGTCTCTTCATCTCAAAGGACTTCCTCTTGCAGATCACGGCTGCAGAAAAGTCCTGCAGGGCCTGTGGGTCCTTTCCCAGCGATCTGGAGGCTTCCATTATCTTCTGTTTGTCCCAATAGGACTGGAATCGCACTAGGCCCAGGCAGGGGCACTGGTCCGAACCAGGCAGGGGACACCCATGGCGATCATTTATATAGCATTTGATTGTGTGTGTATGTGATTTCTGACCCACCTCATAATTTGTGTCACCCTTTTATATGACACTTTGACATTGAAGCTTTCTGTATACGTATGGAGTAGAAATTCTGTATGACAATGCTTTCAAGCAATAATGGCTCTTAGGTCAGCCACATTCTTGTCACCTTCATCACCCGATTGTATCTCATGAGAGAAAGTGAGGGCTGCAGATGCTGGAGATCAGAGCTGAAAATGTGTTGCTGGAAAAGCGCAGCAGGTCAGGCAGCATCCAAGGAACACGAGAATCGACGTTTCGGGCATAAGCCCTTCTTCAGGAATGAGGAAAGTGTGTCCAGCAGGCTAAGATAAAAGGTAGGGAGGAGGGACTTGGGGGAGGGGCTTTGGAAACGCGAGAGGTGGAGGGAGATCAAGGTGAGGGTGATAGGCCGGAGTGGGGTGGGGGCG
>NC_057750.1:11262618-11281427 GCF_004010195.1 Chiloscyllium plagiosum | reverse complement strand
TCTGGCCTATCACCCTCACCTTGACCTCCCTCCACCTATCGCATTTCCAAAGCACCTCCCCCAAGTCCCTCCTCCCGACCCTTTATCTTAGCCTGCTGGACACACTTTCCTCATTCCTGAAGAAGGGCTTATGCACCAAATGTCGATTCTCCTGTTCCTTGGATGCTGCCTGACCTGCTGCGCTTTTCCAGCAACACATTTTCAGCTCTGTATCTCATGAGAACTTTACTAATAAGTTTTTTTTAAAATTGAAAATGCCAAATTTCAATTGTTACACATGACTGAATGGTCAGTCGACTCTCCATTGCACATAATAATGTATATTGTTTCCCCCGTGTAAACGTACCCAAGCTAATTCTTGTTTTAGCTTGTATCTGACTTTTATTACAGATAACAATCTTGCTACATTTACTGTTTTAATAAAGTTTCACTGGCTGTTAACCTTTTAGCTTACCTACCAAGGAAGTAAGATTTCCAAGCAAGAATGGCTGCCACGTTCTCTTTTAAGGGCTTCTTATTAGAACACAAAAATACTAGGGGCTATACTTTTAAGGTGAGAGGAGAGATTTTAAAATGTCATGAGGGGCAAATTCTTTACACAGAGGGTGGATCGTGTGTGGAATGAGCGTCCTGAGGGATTGCTGGATGTGGGCACAATTAGAATGTTTAAAAGATGCTTAAACAAGTGTATGAATAGGATATGGGCCAAGGGCAGGCAGGTGGGACTAGTTTAGTTTGGGATTACGTTCAGCATGGACTATAGTTGGACTGAAGCCATGTTGTCTGAATCTATGAGTAAGCCGTTTGAACTTGCTCTTCCCTTCAGTAAGATGTAGCTGATCATCTACTTTAACTCCACTTTACTGCACTATCCCCTGATTTCCTTAATAGAATAACCCAATAATTGAGCATAAAAAAGCTCAGGGGACTTTGCCAGTTCCAGAAATACATTCACCACCATCCTGTAGGAACTGCAGTCATCTCCCTTGCTGCATCACAAACTCAGACACAGGCTTGTGAGGGAAGCAAAGACCATAACTGCATTATTCAGACATAATGTTCTGAATTATAACCTTACATTTGGACCCTCAAACTTGCTCTGTTATTCAATAAGATTGAGGTTAATCTGAATGTGGCCTCATTTCTACTACCCTCCGATAACTTCTGATTCCATTGTCTCAAGGTGGGGAACACAGCAGCCTATTTGTACACAGCAAACACAGAAATGTAAGGTATATTATGTTGGTGCTGACTTTGGAGGTCTTTAAGGTGATGTGAAATGCCTGATCAAAGGGCTCAGGTTAAGTGGCATAATTTGCCAAACATCAGTCGGACAAACTCAACAAGCATAGATCGACAAGAAGTCACCAATTTTCGAAAATATCAATCTAATGGCGGTAGTTGAATTGGAACAGTGTTTGCATAGATAGGCAGGAACTTCATGAGGAAAATGCAAATAAATCAAAAAGTTGGGGTGATGGTGGTGAAAGAGCTGAACAGTTTGAGGTTCCTGTCAGAGGAGATAGGATGAAAAAAATCTTTGCTGTCTCCCCTTTTATCATTTATTCTTAAGGTATGGTCAATGCGGGGAAGACTATCTATTCCCCATCTCTTGAAGCTTTGAACAATTGAAGATGGGATTTCTTCTTGAATACCTGTACTCTGTGTGGCAATGTGCTCCATCAATAGAGCCACACATTATAGGCTTCAAAGAGGAGACTCTTTTTCTACCGATGTTTCCAATAAAACCATTATATTGCTTTGACTGATGACAATGTTCTTAATTAGCTGATAGCTTTGAAGACCCCAGTGAAGACTTTTGATTTTATTTTGCAATCATTTTAATTCATGGGTGTTTATTGAAGCAAAGGAATGTAATAGATGTGATGTCACAACTTGCCCAGTGTATCTGAGAGAGATTCTTGGCTGACAAGGAACTGTAAGATTTAGGATTTGGGGGCCACGCATAACTAAAATAGGCGTTCAACTTTTTATAACTAATTTTAAGATAGCTTATTAATTGTAGGATACAGGAGACGCATTTTGTCGAAATTGTATTGCATTCCTGGTATGGGGAGAGCACAGGAGTACAGTGTTGAGATGGAGTATTAACCACGATCATATTGACAGGTTTAAAGGACCAAATGCCCAACTCCAGCCCCTTTTTTCTATATTTCTTAATGGTGGAATAAACTCTGTGTGGCCTTTCGTCTGCTTCTAATTCATATGTATCACCAAGGTGCTAATTAGTCAAATCCAGCTCCACTGTGCGGGTTGTGTTGCCCCACATGCATCGTAGCAGATTGCCAAAGCAAACTCTGTTATGGAAGGAGACTTCCAAGAGGATGGTGGAAATGTTTTAGCAATCTCATCAAGGCATTCTTGAAGAGGTCAAACTTCCGCCACCCAACTCACAGGAGGATCTGGCCTGTGACCAACCAAAATAGCACAGGAAAGCCCTGAAAATCTCAATAGACTTGTTTAGAATGTTCTGAAGCAAGGTTGAAGGGTTGGAGAGAGCACTAAAATCTCCAAGCAACTATCGACCACCAACTGTCCCCGAGTCTGCAGACCCTGTAGCGGATTTACCAGCCATCAAACTGGAGCAGAAGCAAGTTTTCCTTGATCCAGAGGGCCTAACTCAGTGGAGCAGACCCAGACCAGGAAAACTCCAAGTTGAATTTTGCTTTCACTCAGAACGTTGGCCCACCTTCCAGAGCTGAGAAGAGGAACTTCAGAATATAAGGACTAGGACCAGGAGTAGGCCATCTGGCCTGTCGAGCCTGCCCCGCCATTCAATAAGACCATGGCTGATCGTTTCATGGACTCAGCTCCACTTACCCGTCCACTCGCCATAACCCTTAATCCCTTCGCTGTTAAAAAAAATCAGCATTCAGCTAGGTAGCCTCAATGGCTTCACTGGGCAGGGAATTCCACAGATTCACAACCCTTTGGGTGAAGTTTCTCCTCATCTCAGTCCTAAATCTGCTCCTCCTTATTTTGAGGCTAAACAGGATGTGGAGCATTATACATCACAGACAACAAACTCTGTCCTGATGTGAAGTTCAGGGAAGTTATTTGCATTCAAACAGTGTGAGCCTGACATGATGTGAGCATGTAACCTTCAGCCACAACTCTTGCTCCAGATTGCCAGCTCATGACCTTTAATGGGAAGTGCCTGCATCTGAGCCAATGGTGCAAGAAACTACATACAACAGAAAGTTTTCACAGGCGTTCCATGGGTGTAGCTGAACCATTGTTTTGTAAGTGATCTTGAAATTTAGGTTATTTTTCCCTTTCCAACTCAGCAGTGTGGGCTTCCTGAGTGAAAGCAAAATGCGCAAAAGGATGTCAAAGTTTCAACTTGGAGCTTTCCTGGTCTGGGTCTGGTCTGGGTCTGTTCCTTCAGGATCAAGGGTGAGTCCGTTCCACTCCATTTCAACGGCTGGTAAATCTAGTTCAGTTTAGCCAAACCACTCTTTTGTAAATGATCTTGAAGTTGTGCTCGAGCTAATCAAAAATAGACCCAGCACCGTACCCCACACCCTTCACCCAGCCACCTCACATATGTGTACGGAATCAGTCTGTTCTCTCACCAGATGTGGGTCATTAGTAATATTTCAGCCTCAGAATCGGAGGGTTGCTGATTCAAGTCTACTTCAGAGACCTGAGCACATAATCTCACCTGCGCAGGACTGAGACATAAAGTCATTCATTGGCTACGACATAAAAATAAGGCATACGCTGTCCCTTCTGGGAAATGTTAAAGATCTTTTGGCACCTTGTCAAAGAAGAGCAGGAAAACTCTTCCCAGTGTCCTGGAATCAACATCATTGACCTGGATTATTTATTCGCCCCACTGTTTCTTTTTGTTGAAGCTTGCTTTGAGCTGCTGTGTTTCCTGCATTACAACAGTAACCACACTTTAAAAGTACTTTGGGGGTGTCCTGAGGTCTCTAAATAAGGGCAGCAGTGTCTGTGGTAGTTGGAGGCATGAGTTGAGGGGGGATTGGTTTTGCAAAGAATGGTGGTATTCCCAGAGGGAACAGGGAGAAGGGTTTAAAAAAAACACAGTATGGTATGATTTCAGAGAACAGCATAAGAATTCTCCCTGGCTGATTTTTTTTTTGTGTTTGCAGGATCTTGCTGTGTATAAATTGCTTATTCTCCATATACCCCCCTCCCCCAAATACACACACCCCTAACCCCTGCGATGGTTGAAGCAGGTTTATGTCAATCAATCACTATCTTGTTGGAACCTGGGACCGATCTGGTCAATTTTAGAAACACACCCAGGGAATGGATTGGACCATACCATACCATCACTTGAGCATTTAGGGGCCCTATTGTGGCACAGTGGTAATGTTTCCACCTTGGAACTAGAGGTTTGCATTCAAGTCCCACCTGATCCAGAGGTATGTAATAATATCACCGAACAGATTGATTTGAAAAAGAAGTTCACTTTTTTTAAAAACACAAAACATTCACAGCCACAGGAACTTTCAAGGAGTCTTGTAGATTTATGTCATTTATTATTCTGACTTCTGATGAAAATTTTTTTTTAGAAAAAGAGATAATGTTAACAAAAGCACCACACACTCTCCACCAATTGCAAGCCTCTGCCAATTGCAAGCTGTATCACGAATGTGTATAATTTCCGGACACACAGACAAAATTCCCATCGTATTCTGAAGTCGTCAGGCACTTGAGGAAGAAATGTCCCAAGTCATGTTTGGAGATGACCCGGCCTCCCCTTGCATTCACTGACACAGTGTAAGCCTCAGTTAAGGGTTGATCATCTGAAAGGGAAAGAGAGCAATTTGTAACAGAAGTTTGGGATTAGGAGGATACAAATTACTGGGAGAGTGATTCAATTAGGAATGCTGTGAAAAGGAGGAAATTCACAGGGATATGGGGATAGGGATAAATAGGAATATTGGGATAGAGAGACCATATAGGAATATCGGGATAGGGAGACCATATAGGAATATCAGGATAGGGAAGATAGAAATGAACTGGGATAGGGAAGTTACAACTGAAATATCTGGATAGGGTGCAAACAAAGCCTTTTGGATAGTAAGAGGAAGAATTTCCAAGCCAACACACAACCCTAGCTCCAACCCATAGAATTTCTTTCCAGCAGTAATCTGCATTGAACACTACTGCTACAAACACGAGACAATCTAATAGTGAATACTGGAAAAACTTGACTTACCCAGAGCCAGAGTTAAAGAGAGTCTTGGAGAGCTGCAACAGAGAAAAAGGCCCTTTGACCCAATGACAGGTGCCTGTCAAAAAAAATAACCACCTATGGCTCAGTGGTTAGCACTGCTGCCTCACAGCGCCAGGGACCCGGGTTCAATTCCTGCCTCGGGCAACAGTCTGTGTGGAGTTTGCACATTCTCCCCGTGTCTGTGTGGGTTTCCTCTCGGTGTTCCAGTTTCCAAAGATGTACAGGTTAGGTGAACTGGCCGTACTAAATGGCCCATAGTGTTAGGTGGATTAGTCAGGGGTAAATATAGGGGGTGGGTTTCTCTTTGGGGGGGGGTCAGTGTGGACTTGTTGGGCCAAAGGGCCTGTTTCCACATTGTAGGTAATCTAATCTAAGTATTCTAATCCCAGTTTCCAGCCCTTAGCCCATAGCCTTGGACAGAATGGCAAGACATTTGCTGCCACAGGTAACAGTTTAAGTGAATTCTGTAGATGCATTGAAGGGGAAGCTAAACAACATGGTGGAAAAAGCAATAGAACGGTATGTTTGATGAAAAAGGGTTGGAAAGGGTTGCTGTGAAACATAAATATCACATGGAACTGTCGTTAGAAAAGTCATTGTTTTCAACACATACTCAGAAACATTATCACAATCTGATTTGTCGCTTCATAGCTTTACTACAGATTACCCTGGAAAGAATTTCTAACCAAGATCATACTATATTGGATGTAAAAGAGGTTTGATCTGACTTCATAATGCAATCCTTAATTTATCATGAGGTTTGGGATTCGGGATTCTAGTCTGCAATGCTCCCTTAGATTGCATAGTTTCTATTCTTAGATTATGCTACATCTGTGGGTGGCACGGTAGCACAGTGGTTAGCACTGTTGCCTCACAGCGCCAGAGACCCGGGCTCAATTCCCGCCTCAGGCGACTGACTGTGTGGAGTTTGCACGTTCACCCCGTGTCTGCGTGGGTTTCCTCCGGGTGCTCCGGTTTCCTCCCACAGTCCAAATATGTGCAGGTCAGGTGAATTGGCCATGCCAAATTGCCCGTAGTGTTAGGTAAGGGGTAAATGTAGGGGTATGGGTGGGTTACGCTTTGGCGGGTCGGTGTGGACTTGGTGGGCCGAAGGGCCTGTTTCCACACTGTAATGTAATCTAATCTAATCTATTCATACTGTATTGCATCCAAGTCTCTGTCTTAACCAAGAGTGACTCCTGTCTAATAAAAGAAAAACCCTCTTATTTACACACATACTGATCTCTAATATACACCTCTCTAGTACAGGTTACTCCATTCTTTCAGACTCACAATAGCATGTGACTGCTGATGTTAGCATTACAATAGTATTTATAGCACAAAAATAGAAAAATACAGAAGAACATTAGCATAGAGTTGATTAAAATAGAATTATCAGGATAGGATGCAAACAGAAATTTTGGCAATAGAGGACAGACACCAGAATATCAAGGTAGGAATGATACAAGAAAGGAAGAATTTCCACTGCACAGGGTAGAAAACTACTGAATTGTAATTTTGGAACATGCTGAGGATGTAGAAAGTGACTTTAAGTGCAAAATGCTTCCTTTACAAATATGCAAATGTGTGCAAAATTCATCCCAACTGGAGAATGCTTTCAAATAAAAAGTAAAATTTCAACCAACTCTTGAAGAATTCTCAGAAAACGAAGTGTGACTTTGGTTGACGTATGTTTGACTGCCACCAGAGCAGTGTTCTGGTGCCATCTGGTGGTTGAACTTAGATTATGCTACATCTTGCAGAATACAACCTTGTATGGAGGGCGCTGGGGAGTGTTGCTCAATAACAGGAGCTATGGGTACATGTGCATAGTTCCTTGAAAGTGGAGTCGCAGATACACAGGGTGGTGTAGAAGGCATATGCTTTCATTGGTCAGTGCATTGAGTATAGGTGTTGGGTTGTTATGTTACAGCTGTACAGGGCATTGGTTAGGCCACTTTTGGAATACTGCATTCAATTCTGGTTTCTCTGCTATCAGGATGATATTGTTAAACTTGAAAGGGTTCAGAAAAGGTTCACAAGGATGTTGCCGGGATTGGAGGGTTTGAGCCGGGATAGGGAGAGACTGACCTTATAGAGAGGTTTATAAAGTCATGAGGGGCAGAGATATAGTGAATAGCCAGTGTGCTTTTTCCAGACTAAGGGAGTTGAAAACTAGAGGACATATGTTTAAGTTGAGAGGCAAAAGATTTAAAAAGGGACCCAAGGGGCAACTTTTTCACAAGAGGATGGTGTGTGTATGGAATGAGCTGCCATAGGAAATAGTTGTAAAGAGGTGCTGGAAAAGCACAGCAGGTTAGGCAGCATCCAAGGAGCAGGCGAATCAACATTTCGGGCATAAGCCCTTCATCAGCATTCCTGATGAAGGGCTTATGCCCAAAATGTCGATTCTCCTGCTCCTCGGATGCTGCCTAACCTTATGTGCTTTTCCAGCGCCACACTTTTCGACTCTGATCTCCAACATCCACAGTCCTCACTTTTTTCCTGCCAGAGGGAGTGGTAGAGGCTGGTACAATTACAACATTTAAAAGGCACCTGGATGAGTATATAAATAGGAAGGGTTTAAAGGGATATGGGCCAAGTGATGGCAAATGGGACTAGATTAATTTAGGATATCTGGTCATCATGGATGAGTTGCACTGAAGATTCTGTTTCTATGCTGTACATCCCTATGACTCTCTACTTCCTGTGGAATATTTTATTGAACAGGGTAGTATTTGGAGAGCTGAGAATGTGATGATAAATCTGTTTGTAGTTAAAACAGTGTTATTGCATAAAGTGAGCTATAGTTTTTAAAAGAGTGTAAATGTGAGTGTCAATACCTCATTATCTTTAGCAATGCTGTTTCTCAGAGTAATTAGTTGTGATGTTCTGGTATGGGTCATTATTGCAAAGTTTCTGGCAGCCTGCAGTGATGGGACAGACATTGTAACAGCATGGACAGCATGTGCCAATCATGCAGTTGCATTAGCATCAATGCAGCCTTTCAAATTATCTTTCAAGTGAGGAACTCTCATTCTAATAATTGTGAGTGAAAACCTTTCTCACCATCTTCCCTGTAGATATTTTGCCAATGATTTTGAACCCACTTACCAGTAAGAATAATTTTTCTGTATTTGCATTGGCAAAATATCTTCAACATAATCGTAGAATCCCTATAGCGTGAAAGCAGGCAATTCAGCCCATCAAGTCCACAATGACCCTCCGAAGAACATTTCTCCCAGACCTACCCTATTCCTGGTAAGCCTGCATTTCCCACAGCTAATCCACCCAGCCTCCACATCATGCTTCCATTTAGATTGGATGTCTCTGCCCCATGTCCTGCAGTAATTTTAGTCAAACACAGTAAAGATGATCTCACTGTCAATGTGAGGTGGAAATACAGCCACATAATCCAGCCCAGAATTCTTCAATACTTCATACATCGTCTGGTGATCCTTTGTGACATCCAGCAATCGTGGTGGGATCTTGGCTTTGTCCCATAAAAGGAATGCTGTAGAAATAGAAAGAACACATCAACTGCCTTCATCTCTCACCACCCTAACTGGAAGAGACATCTCCACAAATATTCCCATCCTCACCGACAGGGGAGCCTAGCACATTAGTGCAAAAGGCAAGGCTGAAGGGTTTGCCACTATCATCAGCCAGAGGTACCAAATGGACAATCCATAGAGTCATAGACAATCCATCTTGGCACCTTCCTGAAGACCCTAGCATCACAGATGTCAATTCAGTTCACTCCACATGAACCCCATGCAAAGAAGTCAATAGGATATTGTAATGATACTATGGCTTTAAGAAGTGTGTATTGCCCTGGTTTTATTTGGAGAGAGGTTTTAAGGAAGCGGTATCAAGCTGTCTATTGAAAGCTCATAAAATAACACCTTGAGAGGCTTTGGATGTTTTTAAAAAGTTGGAACAATAGAAGCAGCCTGAATGGGTGGGGCCAACTCCTACAGAAACAGGATTTTTAGTTTTTCATTAGCAGTCGCTGCTGGGGTTTTGAAACTAAATGTGGAAACTGTTTTTCCTTTCTCGGTTACAGCTAAAAGTTGGGGGTTCTCTTGCTGCTGGAATTGCACGTGAGACAATCTGTTTTTCTGAATTTGCCTTTGTCGAGGGTTTGTGGGATGTTACTATATTGGAATAGTTAATTAGCAATAGTTACTTTATCTATTATTTTGTTAAGTATTTCAATAGTTACAGCTGAGCCAATTATTTTCTTTATTTTTTCTTTTATTGTATTTTAACTATAGAGCATGAATAAAGTGTATTTTGCTTCAAATCTGATAGTTTAACCAATCAAATTGCATCTGGAATGCAATACTTTACACCTACATTTAAAATAAGCAAAAAGTTAGGGTCTAAACTGTCTTTCTTAATACATTTTGAGGGGCTTTGGTCTGGTCCATAACGATATTGAGGAACTGAATACGGTGAAGTCTTTGGATCTGACAATATTCTGGAAATAGTTCAACAGCACAATCTTAAGTACTATCTGTGCACCAAGCCAAACTGTTCCAGTACAGTTACAACATTGACATTGACCCAGTAATGCGGAAAATTATCCAGGTATGTCCTACTCAATAAAGGCAGGACAATTCCAACCCAGTCAACTGCTGCCCTTCCAGTCTCCTCTCAAACATCAAAGTGATGGAAGGTGTCATCAACAATGCTTTTAAACCAGTGTTTACTTTCCTATAACTTGCTCATTGATACTCAGTTTGGATTTTACAGGGCCACTCAGCTCCTTAACTCACTACAGCATTGGTACAAAAATGGACAAAAAAAGAGAAGGTGAGATTGACTACCCTTGACATTAAGGCAACATTTGACTGAATGTGGCATCAAGGAACCCCAAACAAGGAGTCAATGGGAATCGGGAGAAGATTCTTTGCTGGTTGAAGTCAAACTGAGCACAAGGGAAAATGATTATCGTTATTGGAAATCAGTTATTTCAGCAAAATTCTGCAGAGTATTTCCCGATACCCAAACATCTTTAGCTGTTTCATTAATTAGAACATAAGAACTAGGAGCAGGAGTAGGCCGTCCGCCCCCTTGAGCCTGCTCTGCCACTCAATAAGACCTTGGCTGATCTTTTCATGGACTCAGTCCCACTTACCCGCATTTTCCTCATACCCCTTAATTCCTGTATTTTTCAAAAAAGTATCTACCTTGGCTTTAAAAGCATTTACTGAAGTAGCGTCAACTATTTCCCTGGGCAAGGAATTCCATAGATTAACAACCCTCTGGGTGAAGAAGTTCCTTCTCAGTTCAGTTCTAAATCTGCTTTGTCTAATCTTGACGCCATGCTCTCTTGTCCTGGTTTCACACCAGTGGAGACATCCTATCTATTTCTATTTTATCGGTTCCCTTCATAATTTTATATGTTTCTATAAGATTCCCCCTCATTTTCCTAAATTCCAATGAATAAAGTCCCAACCTACTCAGCCTTTCCTCATAAGCCAAACCCCTCAACTCTGGAATCAACCTAGTGAACCTCCTCTGCACCCCTTCAGTGCCAGTACATCCTTTCTTAAGTAAGGAGACCAAATCTGCATACAGTATTCCAAGTGTGGCCTCAACAGCACCTTGTACAACTGTAACATTACCGCTCTGCTTTTAATCTCAACCCCTTTAGCAATGAAGGACAAAACTCCATTTGCTTTCCTAATTACTTGTTGTACCTGCAGACCAACCCTCTGTGATTCATGCACAAGGACACCCAGGTCCCTCTGCAAATCAGCATGCTGCAACTTTTTACCATTCAAGTAATAATCTATTTTGCTGTTACTCCTACCAAAATGTATGACTTCACATTTACTAACATTGTATTCTGTCTGCCAGACCATTGCCCACTCACTCAATGTATCTATGTTCCTCTGCAAAGTTTCACAGTCCTCTGCACACTTTACTCTGCCACTCATCTTAGTGTCATCAGCAAATTTTGACACATTACACATGGTCCCCAACTCCAAATCATCTCTATAAATTGTAAATAATTGTGGTCCCAACACCGATCCCTGAGGCACACCACTAGTTGCTCATTGCCAGCACAAAAAGCACTCATTTATCCCCACTCTTTGCTTCCTGTCAGTCAACCAATCCTCTACCCATGCTAATAATCTACCCCTAGCACCATGCATCCTTATCTTATGCTGCAGCCTCATGTGCGGCACCTTGTCAAAGGCCTTTTGGAAATCTAGGTACACCACATCCACTGGGTCCCCGTTGCCTACCTTGCTTGAAATGTCTTCACAGAATTCCAAAAGATTTGTGAAGTATGACCTGCCCTTCATGAGCCCACGCTGCGCCTGTACAGTAAACAATTTGTTCCAAGCTGCCTTGCCATTGGTTCCTTGATAATAGATTCAAGCATCTTCCCCACTACAGAGGTTAAGCTCACTGGTCTATAATTACCCATCTTTTGTCTACATCCCTTTTTAAACAGTGGTGCCATCTTTGCTATTTCCCAATCTGCTGGGTTTGCTCCAGAGTCCAGCAAATTCCAGAAAATTACCACCAGTCCACCTGCTATTTCTCCCGTCATCTTTTAGTACCCTGGGATACATTTCATCAGGGCAAAGAGACATCTATTCTTAGCTCCATTAGCTTAGCCAACACTAACTCTTCCGTAATAACAATTGTTTCTAGGTCCTCACCTACCTTTGTCCCCTTGCCACTTACTGGCATGTTATTAGTATCCTCTGCTGTGAAGACCAATGCAAAAGTACCTGTTCAATGCTTCAGCCATTTCATCACATCCCATAACTAACTGCCCCTTCTCATCCCCTAAAGGACCAACATTTACTTTAGCTACTGTTCTTCATTTCATATATTTATAGAAACATTTGCTATCTGTCTTTATATTCTGTGCTAGTTTTTTCTCATACTCTATCTTACTTTATAGCTCTTTTTGTGGCTGTTGACTTTTAAAGTTTTTCCAATCTTCTGGATTCCTGCTGTTTTTGGCCACTTTGTATGCCTTCTCTTTCACTTTGATAGCCTGCCTTATTTCCTTAGACACCCATGGCAGATTACCCCCTCTGCTTACAGTCCTTCTTTCTCACTGGAGTATACTTTTGCTGGGTCCTTTGAAACATTTCTTTGAAGGTCCTCCACTGCTCATCAACTGTCGCACCATAAAGTCTCTGTTTCCAGTCGACTTTAGTCCTCAAGCACCAATCAAGACTCCTCAGATACCGAAGCAGTACATGTCCAAATATAGCAAGACCTGGGTAACATTCAGGCACGTGCTGGTAAGTGCCAGGAAATGATCATCTCTAATAACACAGAATTCAACCAGCACCACTTAACATTCAATGGCATTACCATTGCTGAGTTCCCAACTATCAGTGAATTATCACTTACCAGAAACCAAACTGGGCCAGTCATATAAATACTGTGGTTCCACAAGATCTCTTGTATACCGTAGATTAAAAATTATGACCCTCTTTCAAATCTAACTTCATAGGTTAAGGGATGGTTTGCCTCTCTCATTCCATTATCATATTGAAATGGAGTACAATTGCCTGCAAAATGTTGACGTGTTTAGGTTGCAATTAGTAATTTCTTGCTCAGTTGGTCTCTGAATATTTTACTAAGATGCAGAGTTTTCTGACTCTCTCTGCTTTCTCGTCAAGACCTTGGTTATTCATTTGATTTCGTGTTAAATGACTCTTAATACAGTTGTGCAGACTGTTAGATATGGGTTTAGCAGGGCAGTAAAAACTCCCAATTTAGATATTCAAAATTATGGGGCCGACTTGACCTCCCAGTCACCGCCCATTTTAATTCCCCTTCCCACTCCCTTTCCAACATCACTATCCTCGGCTTCCTCCATTGCCACAGTAAATCAGACCACAAATTGGAGGAACACCTCATCTTCCGCCTAGGCAGCCTACAGCTCGGAGGACTTAACACTGAGTTCTCCAATTTCAAAAAACCACCCTTCCCATCCCTGACTCCCTTTCCAGCCCCTCTCCCTTGCTTCCATTCCTCTGATCAACCCGTCCTTCCAGCTGCCAACCGGATTAATTGCTCTCAGCTACAAACCAGGTTGTACCCTCGACCTGTGTTTACCTATGCCTACCTTACCACCCTGCCCCCTCCCCACCCAACCCTCCCCCCCCCACTTATCTGCAGCTCCCCTTACTCCCACCCCCCATCCTGAAGAAGGGTTACTTCTGAACTGTTGACTTCTCCACCTCCTGATACTGCCTGGCTTGCTGTGTTCTTCCAGCCTCCTGCCTGTCTATTTTGGATTCCAGTACCTGCAGTATTTTTTGTCTCCAACACCATTGAATGGCAAAGTGTTTACCACTTAGAAGATGAAATAACATGAGAATAAAGGGTCATCTATGGCTTAGTTTATAGCATTCTCACATCTCAATTAGAGGTTTGTCGGTTCGTTGGAAATACTTCAGCACAGGAGCTAAATAACACAGTCAAGCATCTTCCACAGCACTAACTGTGGAAGTCAGTCAAATGAATTGGGAGATTCAATTTATTTCTCCTCCCTCTTCAGTAATAAAATGCTTCTGTCTCAAAGTTATAAAAGTTGCTATATAAATATAAGTCTTTTGTTTCTTTGGGCTATCAGCCTGAAACTCACTTGACATGCAGGCCACCACCTTTCTCACATTGTGGGCCTTCATCGCTTCAACAATGTTCTTGGTTCCCTCAGACATCATTGTGGTGGGGCCTGTAGAGGCAGAAACATACAAAGGCAATACAAAGTAGTGAGTATGACAGTGTTGCTCCAAGTCCAACGCTCATTTATAGGCTTTACACTCCGAGGTTTAGTGCTGAAAGAGTCACATCTACAAGGATTGTAACAAGTCTTTTGTCATGTGATTTAATTACCACATCTAAGAGTTTGGGTTCATTTCAGACTGGTCAACAAGAAGGCAAGGTCAGGAAATGTCTTTAAACTTAGGGTTCTTTAGAAATCTGTTTATTGATTATCAAGTTCTAACCATAACAAACACACTGGGTGGTACGGTGGCTCCATGGTGGCTCACCATTGCCTCACAGCGCAGGGACCCAGGTTCAATTCCAGCCTTGGGTAAGTGCCTGTGTGGGTTTCTTCTGGGTGCTCCAGTTTCCTCCCACAGTCCAAAGATTTGCAGGTTGGGTGGACTGGCCATGCTAAATTGCCCATAGTGTTTTGGCCAGTTGGATTAGCCATAGGATATACAGGGTTACAAGGATAGGGGTGCTGGATTGATGCTCTTCAGAAGGTCGGTGTGGATTTAATGGGCTGAAAGGCCTCTTTCCACACTGTAGGGATCGTATGATTCTATAATCATTTGAAATATACCAGACTCTAATTGCAGTACAGAAAGACTATTCTGCACTTGTGCTTCTATCAATCACTAGGCTGAAGGCCTCATTGTATGGTGGAGGGTGGGAGTACTAGGAAGGGAAGTCTATGACTCATTGTCTTGTAGCTGACAGCCAGTGGATAAAGGGGAAGCCTTGTAAGGCTGGGGTGTACATGAGTCGTCTGTCCCCCTCACCACACCAAATCACATACAACCCTCTAAGTCATGTCATAAAGCATCCAAAAAATAACAAAAATATCAGGTGAAGGAACAAAAAGGACATGTGAACGATGACAAACATGCCTCAACACCATAATATAAGAGAAAAAAGCTTTTTCTCCACAGCAATGAAAGGGTAACATGATTTTCCCTTTCAAAAATGTTGATACAAATATGTACACCCAGACTGGGTGATGATATCAGCAACCCCATCACTCTATACCCTTCCAGTAGGAGGCCTAAAGCCTTTACCATGTCAGACCATTATTGGATGGCATTAGTGAGTCACCTAGCACTCAATGAGCAATAGAAGGGTAACTCATTGAATCCAAGGGAACGAAAATTCAGCAGCTACCTGAGCAAACCAATCATCAGTAACATTGATGGGAAGGGGTCTGCCCATTTGATCTTGTCAATGTTGGCCCCTCTATTGGTTAAAGTTTGTAATTACAGCATGACAAGTTTATATAAGAAATTTCTAACATAAATGCTGACACAGGAATACATAACAGAGAAAGCTGTATATTGACTGAATAGTTTTAATAAGTGAACGAATGAATGATAGATCTATACAAGAAACCAATTTGCATGTCAGAAATGTAGATGATTTATGTTGACAGTGAAGTGACATCACAGAAACAGCTCATTGACCCAACGCTTTATGCTGGTGTTGATGCTCCAGATGAGCCTCCCCCTATTTTGGGTCATCTCACCTCACCAGAATATCTTCCTATTCCTTTTTCCTTCATTTGCTTATCTACTGTCTTTTAAACTCATCTATGATATTTCAACATAACCACGTCATATGAAGAGAGTTCAATTTAGCTGCTCATAGCCTTGCAGAGAGACTTACTCAGGTCATTCCTGGTTCCCAGAATAATGATGACTCCGTCCTGACCTTTGACTGCCTTCTGGACATCTTCCTTGTTCAGAACATCACCGACTATGACGTGTAATCCTTTGCATTCAGCTGGAAGTCTGGCTGGATCACGGACCAGAACAGTGACCTCATAACCTACAAGAAACAGGGCGCGTGTGTAATGGGCAAAAAACTGATGTTGAACCACTTTGACCAAGGACAATCCACCCAGAATAGTTGCTCCAGATTTGATTTTGTTCTCAAATTCAGCAAGTTTCCCCACTTGACATTTACTAACAGACATTGCAAATTATACCAAGGAATTATGTCACTGTACAATTTAACCTGTAGACTTCATGTTATCAATTTCAACAGAATCAATTATGTCTAACTGTGCATCAAATTTTAAATATGTTTAATCAACTAGTTCAGACACACCTCTAAGGCAGGTGGGACTTGAACCCAGGACCTTTAGCCAATAGGTAACCAGTTTGTTTTATTCTGGTTCTCGGCTTCCTTCCAACCTTTTGAAGCTGCAAAACACTAGAATCTTTACACAGAAATTGCCAATTAGCATCAAACTATTTAGCAGTATCTCTGTGAATGTAGCAGCTGTTAACTATATATTAATTGACTTTAATTATACTCAGATGGAGGTCAATTAGTGGTTTCACCTGAGCAGATATAAGGAGACACTCTGTCAAATGGAGGTGTGTTTGAAGTAAGAGATTTTACTTTAATGTTGTGTTCTGTAAATAAACATTGTACTGTTTATTTACTGCAGTTCTATCCTCCAACAACTGACTTTCTTAAATATAAGAAGTGATTTGACTCATTTGATGGTAGACGTAGGAGTAATTCCTCTGAGACAGTTGTGGCTGTATGGGACATTAGTTAGGCCACTTTTGGAATACTGCATTCAATTCCGATCTCCCTGCTATAGGAAAGATAGAGTCATAGAGATATACAGCATGGAAACCGACCCTTCGGTCTAACCTGTCTATGCTGACCAAATATCCCAACCCAATCTATGTTGTAATACTTGAAAGGGTTCAGAAAAGATTTACGAAGATGTTGCCAGGGTTGGACGGTTTGAGCTAGAGGGAGAGGCTGAGGCTATTTTCTCTGGAGCATCAAAGGCTGAGGGCTGACATTATAGATGTTTATAAAATCATGAGGGGGTAGGGATAGGGTAAATAGACAGTCTTTTCCTTAAGGTTGGGGAGTCCAAATCTGGGGGCATAGGTTTAAGGTGAGGGAGTAAAGATTTAAAAGGGATCTAAGGGGCAAGCTTTTTATAGACGATGGTGCTGTATGGAATGAGCTGCCAGAGGAAGTGGTGGATGCTAGTACAATTACAAAATTTAAAAGACATCTGAATGGGTATATAATAGGAAAAGTTTTGAGGGATATGGGCAAAATGCTGACAAGTGG
Organism: Chiloscyllium plagiosum; assembly: GCF_004010195.1. NCBI lineage: Eukaryota > Metazoa > Chordata > Chondrichthyes > Orectolobiformes > Hemiscylliidae > Chiloscyllium > Chiloscyllium plagiosum. The sequence continues at coordinate 11,264,335 of NC_057750.1, read as the reverse complement.
GACTAGATTAATTCAGGATATCTGGTCAGCATGGAGTTGGGCTGAAGAGTTTGTTTCTGTGCTCTACATCTCTGTGACTCTATGACAGACCTGTGATCCAGTTAGCTTATTTTTATATTCATTCATGGGATGTGATTGTTGTTGACTGGGCTGGTATTTATTGCTGACCCCTAACTGCCCTTAAGATGGTGTTGGTGTAGATACACCCGTAGTGCTATTGGCTCCAGGATTTTGACCCTGGCGGATCGACAATATAGTTCCAAGTCAGTAGTGGATGGTTTGGAAGGGAACTTTCAGATATGCCATATCTGCTGTTATTGCTTCTCTAAGTGGCAGGAGTTGCAGGCAACATTTCTAATTTTCTTCTCAACAGTGCGGGCCTCCAAGAATCATTAGATTAGATTTTAGATTAGATTTAGATTACATTACAGTGTGGAAACAGGCCCTTCGGCCCAACAAGTCCAAACCGACCCACCGAAGCACAACCTACCCATACCCCTACATTTACCCCTTACCTAACACTACGGGCAATTTAGCATAGCCAATTCACCTGACCTCCACATCTTTGGAGTGTGGGAGGAAACCCACGCAGACACGGGGAGAACGTGCAAACTCCACACAGTCAGTCGCCTGAGGCGGGAAATGAACCCGGGTCTCTGGCGCTGTGAGGCAGCAGTGCTAACCACTGTGCCACCCAATCATATGTGGCATCGACTTTCAGAACCAGAGGTCAGTGTCATAATCAGCCAACATTGATCGTTGTCACTCACACAGCCACATAGCTTAAAGGGAACATTAGTTGCAAGTGTGGAAGGTGCCATCTCTCAAGCTTTGATGAGTTGTTTGCAGTGCAGCTTGCAGGTGGTGGACAGGCTTTGGGGAATCAAGTTGTGATTACTCATCTCACAATTCCCAGCCTCTCATCTGCTGTCATAGTCACAGTATTCATATGGCTGGTCAAGTCCAGTTAAGTTTCTGGTCAATGCCAACCCCAGTTTGCTGATTGTGGGGTATTCAGCAATGGTGATTCCTGGATAGAAAGAATATTACTCTACAGCTCTGGTCATTGTTCCAGACTAAACATAAATGTAAAAGTGCATTTTATCTCAGCACCCAAAATTCCGAGTGAACTGTAACACTACCACCGCTGAATGTTTAGGGAAGTGGTCAAGCTCTCTCTTGCTGGATTTCGTCATTGTGTAACACTTATAGTAGCTTGAATTGAATTTATTGTCACGTGTACCGAGGCACAGTGAAAAGCTTTGTCTTGCGAGCAATACAGGCAGATCACAGAGTGAAGCAGCATAGATAAGTAAATAATAGGTAAACAGCAGCAAAACAAAATCACAGTTACAGGGAAATGCAAAGAGTTTGTGAATCCATTCAGTATTCTAACAACAGTAGGGTAGAAACTGTTTCAAAACGGGCTGGTGCATGTGTTCAGGCTTCTGTACCTTCTCCCCGATGGTAGAGGTTGTAGAAAAACATTGCCAGGGTGGGATGGATCTTTGAGAATGCTGGCGGCCTTTCCTTGACAACGGGCCTGGTAGATGGATTCTATAGATGGGAGGTTGGCCTTGTGATTGTCTGGGCCAAGTTCACCATTCTCTGTAACCATCTCCGATCTTGAATGGTACAGTTGCCATACCAGGTAGTGATACATCCAGACAGAATGCTCTCGATGGTGCACCTATAAAAGTTGGCAAGGGTATTTGCC
>NC_057750.1:11223358-11262047 GCF_004010195.1 Chiloscyllium plagiosum | reverse complement strand
GGGGTCATGGTCAAGGGGGCGGTAGGAAGAGGTGTCCTGGAGTTGGCGTTTGGCTTCAGCGATGTAGTCAAGGGGGCGGTAGGAAGAGGTGTCCTCGAGTTGGCCTCATCCTAGTTTCTAACCTCCAGCAACACGATCCCCTGACTTGTCCGGGCTTGTCGGACCTGCCCAGCTCCTTTTCCACCTATCCACTACACCCTCTCCTCCCTGACCTATCACCTTCATCTCCTTCCGCACTGACCTATTGTACTCTATGCCACTCTCTCCCCACCCCCACCCTCCTCTAGCTTATCTCTCCACGCTTCAGGCTCTCTGCCTTTATTCCTGATGAAGGGCTTTTGCCCGAAACGTCGATTTTGCCTGTCCTCGGATGCTGCCTGAACTGCTGTGCTCTTCCAGCACCACTGATCCAGGCTCCAGTATTGAGTGTAAGTGAGGATGAAATATTGTCCCCAGTCTTCACTGATTGTGACCCGGAGGGAACCCATGCAGGCATGGGAGAATGTGCAAACTCAACACAGACAGTTGCCTGAGGTGGGAATTGAACCCGGGTCTCTGGTGCTGTGAGGCAGCAGTGCTAACCACTGTGCCACCAATGGGGAGGCTGGAGTTGATTAATACCATGACCAGCCTTTCAAAGCACTTCATGACCACTGAGGTTAGGGCCACTGGGCGGTCGTCATTGAGACATGCTGCATGAGTCTTGTTAGGCACAGGGATGATGTTGGCCCTCTTGAAACAGGCAGGGACAGTGGCCTGCTGCAGGAAGAGGTTGAAGATGTCCGAGAAGAATTCTGCCAGTTAATCTACGCATGCTCTGAGTGCACGGCCTGGTACTCCTTCTGGTCCCATCGCTTTCCTTGGATTCACACGAAGGAAAACTGATCTGATCTCTGATGCAGTGACTGTTGGGATAGGTTCATCAGGACTTGTTGGAATAGGTGTTACCTCTCCGCTGAAATTCTGCTCAAAGTGAGCATAGAAGGCGTTGAGACAATCTGGGAGATGTGTCATTGTCTGCTATCTTGCACTGTCTCTTTTTAGAACCCGTGATGTATTCCGTCTTTGATATAGTCGCCAGGTGTCTGCCTGGGTCTCTAGTTTGGATTGGTATTGGTCGTTGAATTAAATTTGCAACTTATCAGCTCAAGCCTGAATGTTGCCCAGATTCTGGTATTTTTGGACACAGGCTGCTTTACTGACTGAAGAGTTGCAACTAGAACAGAAACACTAATCATTAACAAACATCTCCATTTGTAACCGATTGATAAACCTCTCTCCCTCTCATCAGTTGATGGATAAAAAACATGACCAGTAGCGACACATTTATCTGCTGATTACAGGCTGGTTTTAGTAACTGTCATGTTTGGTCAGGAATCAACCAACCACTGACAACATTTGTGAGGGCGAGTCAGCAGGAACCCTTCCCAATATCTGAGTGTAATTCAGCAAAAATTGACTAGAAGGAAACTAACAATTAGGTGGAAGATTTGCACAATGTAATAAATGTTTTCATTTCCTCAAAAGAATGAACTTTCATTTATATAGTGCCGTTCATGTCCACAGAACATATGAAAAAGTGTTTTGCAGTCTATCAAGTAGTTTTGGATGATAGGAATGTGGAGTCGTCCATTCAGCCCCTCATGCTTGTTCCATCATTCCATGAGATTTGTCCCATTATTCCTTAAGCTCTTTGGTTAACAAGAATATCTCAATCTCAGTTTTAAAACTAAAAGTTAATCAACTGTCATTTACAAAATGAGTGTTTCAAAGTTCTTCCACCCTTTTGCATGTAGAAGTGACCTGTGATACAAGGTATATGATTCATATATATTTTAAGTCATTTATTCTAGTTTGGATTTTAATCTACTGAAATGTGTCTGTGAAGAGGTTTAATGCTTAACTTGACAATATTTCTGAAGCCTTTTTCTTTTAAAGTCAGCATGAGCAAGGAAGTCCCTAGGGTGATAACTGGAATTTGTGTGCTTTTGGAAAGGTTTACCAGTTGACTGAGTAGATGTGGAGAAGCATTAACTTGTTTTTTGTTTATAAAGACCAAGGTTTTTTTTTGCTTAGAAATAAACCAGTAGCTTGGAAAGCCTTTCTTTCTCAGTTCACAGAGGTCCTATTGGAGGTCAGATGTATAAACAATTTCTCCTGAAGAAAGGAGATGGTTTCGAATTGTTTGGCAATAGGTTACCTTAGTGTGAGGACTTTAGTTCTAAAATTCCAGACCAGAAACGTTTGAAAGGGTTCTTTGAAATTGAGAAATGGTAAGCACAATTGTGTGATTAATCAAGGACAAGGCTACCAAACTTTGAAGACAAGGGATTAAAAGAAATAGATAAGTTAAACCTACAGATGTGAAAGAGAAGTGAACTATCTGGTGTTTGAGTAGTATGTTGATGTTGGGATAGATGGGATTGTACTTTTACTGTGTGTTTCAAAATCTTTCAAATTGTTTTATATGCAAACAGTTTGGTTTACTCTATTATGCAAAAGGAAAGATAAAATAAACTTATGTTTTATGTGAAAATGAAATCTGCAGCTTTGCACGCCAATTTTTCATTGAAAGATCACCTCATTAAATAATGAAGAGAAAAGCAACATTATCTGTCAAGCCAGATATCAGTCAGGGATCTGACTTGTCCAGTAATACCATCAACTGGAATTATAACAGTTTCTTAGTTTTACTCTGAAAGGCCTGTATCTAATTTTTAACTCTGAGCCACTCTCCTAGGCTCCCAGACCGGTTGAAATTGTTTCTGTCTATCTATCTAACCTTAATGTCAGCAACTTTCACCAACTCGCCCATAACTTTTTAAATTTCAGGAAAGGTATCCCTAGTCTGTGTAGTCGCTCCTCATAGCTGGTTGTTGGCACCTCTCTCTCTGATGCTTGGTGGACCACCTGGGGAATTATACTGGCCCATTACTATGTGCAGAGCTCTTCAGCACACACCTGAACCAGCACAGTGTGTTCATCATAAAACTGAGCCCAGGACCTCACTATGGTGGTGCCCTTGTAGCCATCTCCTATATCTTGGACTGCCCAGGGAACTCTGCGCTGTCGGAGGGGCAGCACCCAGGGAACTCTGCGCTGTCGGAGGGTGCTAATCTTCAGTCGGAAAGTTTGCCTGACACCACAACTGCCCTCTCAGGTCATGGTGGTCCTTAAGGAGGAAAAGGGATGTTCTCCCTCTCCCAGACCCTCCCTGTCCTGGGCCATCCCATAATTACCCCTCACCCAAATCCATAGCAACAAAAAGTCTGCCTATTCACTTGATGCTGTTTGTGGGATCTTGTGGTGTGCAAATTAGCTGACCAGCAATTGGCGAGTTGCCTTTTCTCAACATAAAAAGTGGCCACTTGATTCCTTCCTTGGCGAACTGTGCAAGCACTTGGTTATATAAATTGCAGCACTCTCTGTCTCTTTGTTGTAAACTTTAATCGAATGTTTGGAGATTGCAAGGACGAACTATATAAAAATGCTGGGGTTTTGACGCAGCAAGATTGGGACTGTCTCTTATATGAGCATTTTCAGGTCTTAAATGGGGAGAAGAGGCATGCCCAGCGAAGTTAGTGGAGACGCGATATGTCTGGGCAAACCTCAACCACCAGCTATACCCAACGCCGCTGACTCGCTCACTGCTCCGTATTGGGTCAGTTTCCCCGGTCTCACTGGTTAGTGTCTGATCGGATTCCCGGGAGGATTTGTTGTTCCTTACCGGCACTGACGGCCTGTGGAAGGGTAGCGAGTCCCGTCATCCCGGTGGAGCCGAAAATCACGACCTTCTTCCCCATGGTTATGCCCTTGGACACTGCCACCTCTCTGGCTCTGGACCTCACACTGAATGCAATGTTCTCCTCTCCACGATCTGTAATTGTATCATTGGCTTCCGGGTGAGACTCCGCCCCCTGACCATTTCGGCCCTCCCTCAAATTATTCGCTTGAACCCGGGCCTCCAGGATCAGAGGTCAGGACATTGCCATTGCATCAAAATAACCCTTACCTCAATTTATTTTTCCAATTAACCTGTTCAGGAAGTTATTGCACACCAATGGAGCTTGAACCCGAACCTCCTGGTAGAGAGATAGGGACACTACCACCGTGCCTCAAGAGACTCTACCCAATGTGTTGAAGCTATTATTGAATCAACCTGTTCAGAGATGTTATTACACACTTCTGCAGCAGATAGGACCTGAACCTGGGTCTCTCTGTCCACAGCTACGGACAGTACCACTGAGGGCCAAACTTCTGTATTGTAACTGATTCCCAATTATGTTATTCACCTGACATCTATCATTTTCTGCTTCCTCTTACTCTCTCTTTCTTTCTTCATCGGGGGTGGGGGGTGGGGGGTCTGGATTTGTTTCCATGACCATTCCCCCTTATAGAAATGTACAGGTCATTCTGCTATAACGCACGTTTCGTCAGCACGAATTGGCTATATTGCGATTGACCAATTGTGGACTTTGTTTGCATAACACGAACTTTCTCGTGAACGGGTGTAGCGCTTTTCTATAGTGACCTTCTACAGCGCGATTTTCTATAGTGGTTTCTCATAGCATGCAGAATGACCTTACCTTGGCTATATCTGAACTTTCTCCTCTTCAAAGATTGGAATTAGCCCTCTCCCAGTTAGTTATTCTCCCACTGTATTTCCCCTTGTCCACAGCCAACCTAAACAATGTGATAGAACATAGAACATTTCAGTGCAGTACAGGCCCTTCGGCCTTCAATGTTGCGCCGACCTGTGAATCCAATCTGAAGCCCATCTAACCGACACTATTCCATTCACATCCATATATTTATCCAATGACCATTTAAATGCCCTTAAAGTCAGTGAGTCTACTCCTGTCGCAGGCAGGGCATTCAACGCCCTTACTACTCTCTGAGTAAAGAACCTACCTCTGATATCCATCCTATATCTATCACCCCCTCAATTTAAAGCTATGTCCTGTTGTGCTAGCCATCAGCATCGGTGAAAAAAGGCTGTCACTGTCCACCCTATCTAATCCTTTGAGCATCTTGTATGTCTCTATTAAGTCACCTCTTAACCTTCTCTCTAATGAAAACAGCCTCAAGTCTCTCAGGCTTTGCTCATAAGACCTTCCCTCCATACCAGGCAACATGCTGATAAATCTCCTCTGCGCCCTTTCCAGTGCTTCCACATCCTCCCTGTAATGCAGCGACCAGAACTGTATACAATACTCCAAATGCAGTCGCACCAGAGGTTTGTACAGCTGTAACATGACCTCATGGCTCTGAAACTCAATCCCTCTACCAATAAAAGGTCACACACCATATGCCTTCTTAACAACCCTATCAACCTGGGTGGCAAGTTTCAGGGATCTATGCATATGGACACTGAGATCTCTCTGCTTATCATCACTACCAAGAATCTTACCATTAGCCCTGAGCTCTGTATTTCTGTTACTCCTTCCAAAGTGAATCACCTAACACTTTTCTGCATTAAACTCCATTTTCCACCTCTCAGTCCAGCTCTGCAACTTATCTGTGTCCCTCTGTAACCTGCAACATCCTTCCACATTATCCACAAGTCCTCCAACTTTAGTGTCATCCGCAAATTTACTAAGCTATCCTTCCACACCCTCATCTAGGTCATTTATAAAAATGACAAACAGCAGTGGCCCCAAAATGAATCCTTGCAGTACCCCACTAGTAACTGAATATTTCCCAGCTCGCCAATTTCTGATCCAAACCACTAAATCACCCTCAATCCCGTGCCTATGTGTTTTCTGCAATAGCCTACTGTGGGGAACCTTATCAAACGCTTTACTGAAATCTATATACACCACATCAACCGCTTTACCCTCAGCCATATGTTTGGTCACCTTCTCAAAGAACTCAATAAGGTTTGTGAGGCACGACCTACCTTTCACAAAACCGTGTTAACTCTCCCTAATCAACTTATTCCTTTCTAGATGATTATAAATCCTAACTATTATAATGCATTCCAACACTTTACCCACAACAGAAGTAAGGCTCACAATCTGTAGTTACCAAAGTTGTCTACTCCCTTTTTGAACAAGGGGACAATATTTGCTATCCTCCAGTCTTTTGGCACTGTTCCTATAGACAATGACAACATAATGATCAAACCAAAGGCTCTGCAATCTCCTCTCTAGCTTTGCAGACAATCCTGCCCAGGGAACCTATCTTTTTTCACACTTTCCAGAATTGCTAACACCTCCTCCTTATGAACCTTAATCTCCGTCTGGTCTAATAGCCTGCATCTCAGTATTCTTCTCTGACAACATTGACAAGGCCAGCATTTAGTGCCTATCCCCAATTTGCCTTTGAACTGAGTGGCTTGCTAAATGATTTCAAAAGGCAGTTTAGATCAATCACATAGCTGTGGAGATGGAGTTACATGTTGGCTAGACTCTGTAATAACAGTAGTTTCCTCCCCTATTGGCCATTTGTGAATCACTTAGTCTTTTGCCACAATCATGGTTACAATGACTGATTTCCAGATTCCTTCAACAATTCTCTTTAAATTCAACCTGCTGGCATGGTGGGAGTTGAATGGTCATCCCTGGAGCATGACCTTTAGTCCTTGGATTAATAGTCCAATGTCATTACCATTACGTCATTGTGTTCTATAAGAGAGTTACTACAGCACACACATTTGTGAGGAAATATATTTAAACAAAATGTAACTGCAAATTGTATGAAATATATAAATGCGAGAAATTTTCTAATATATTTATTTCACTTTAAGTTTTCTTTTAACTTCAATAAACTTAAGGTATATGTGCCATAGTTTCTGAATCATAATTAATTGTTTTATTTCACCTGTGTATAATTAATGCATTGATGTAAATTAAATTCCACCTCATTAAATTATTATAACAATAATATCCCTTCAGTGAGATGATACCTACAAGCTCTTCTTCACTGTATCTGAAACTTTGATCAGAAATCTCCTTTTCCAGACAAAGCCTACAAGTCAGCAGAAAAAGGGTGGGTTAGGGAGCTGGAGTGCTCTAAGATAACACTAACTGGCTCATACAGCACTACACCAGACAATTGGAAAACTACAAAAGGAAACAGAATGGCAGTCCACTGAAGACCAAATCAATCATGGACTTGCAAGGCGATGAGGATGGGCATGAATGAAGTCTTGAAACTTGTTGCAACCCTCATCCCTCCCAGTATTGTTATTTGTTCTTTCACTCTCTCCCTCTATGAAGCTGTTCACAACAGACAGTTGTTACATGCTAAGAATGTGCAATGTCTTGGTTTCACAGCACAAGCACTGGGATCCAGTTGGTGCGATACAGAGCCATCTGGGTCATGTGAGCCATGGTTTACCACCTTAGTGTTATTACATTCCTATGACTCTGACTCCACCTTATTAGTTCCTACTCGAGAGTTATTTGTTTTTCTCAATTTTCTGTTTTCCTAGTTGGTGTTGCCTCCTGCTTCTCACATCTAAGCTGAGTTCAGTTAAGTAGAACGAGCAAATCATCCCAGGAAAGTTGGTTCTGGGTCCATTCAGGTGCAATCTGTACAGACCCATTTCCCCCAGGATTTGCACCAATATTTCAGGAATCAAAAGTGCTGCCTTCCACATCATCTTTCAATTATTCATTCATCTGCTCTGTCATCCCCTTTTAATACTCATTTGCACCTAGTAGCATCACTAATCAACAGAATACTATCTTGCTGTAATGTTCGATGTTCTGTGATATCCTTTGGGGTGGCACAGTGGCTCAGTGATTAGCACTGCTGCCTCACAGCACCAGGGACATGTGTTTGATTCCACCCTCTGGTGTTTGTGTGGAGTTTGCACATTCTCCCCGTGTCTGTGTGGGTTTCCTCTGGTTTCTTCCCACAGTCCAAAGATGTGCAGGTTATGTGGATTAGCCATGGGGTTTACAAGGATAGGACAGGGACTGGGTCAGGGTGGGATGCTCTTCAAAGGGTCATTGTGGACTCAATGGGCTGAATGGCCTGCTTCCACATTGTAGGGACTGTATGAAAACCGGTGGAGGAAGAAACCAGAGCCAGTCTTTAAATGGAATAGGTTTATTCACAAATGCAACATTACAGGTATATATTTCCTGACACCACTCCTCTTTTATGTAGGTAAGTGTTTAGTTAATTACAGCAGTGCGTATGAATAATCAATGTCTTCCACCTATAGGTAGATACATAAACCTAATTGAAACAATTGACCAATTTCCTTCTTGCTTTTAATTAAAATTTAACATTTAATATACACAAACAATATTTCAAGCAAGTAAAAGAATTATTTTGCATATTATGAGTAGGATTGCATTATAAGATGCTTTCTTCTAAGACCCCAAATAAATTTTTGTGGAAGTGCTGTTTTTTGTTAAACAACCATAATTGGTGACTCGCGTCAGCCCATTTGATCATGGAACATTTCCTTTGTCGTCAACAGTTCTTTCGAAACAGCAAGGCCAACTTGGAACCTCTTGTTGTACAGTGGTACATTGTCCTACAAACAATGCTGTAGAAAAATGATCTTCATCGTGCCCTTCGTACAGAATGTCCCCTAAAAGATTTGACAAATAGAATCCCCTTTCCAATGCCTCTGCCATAGCCAGCCTTTTCACAACCAATGTATTTTTAATAACCATTTTGTTTTCTTAGCACATGAGCTGACAGACACAATTTTCCATTTTCAGCCATCAAAAGTATTATGAAACTAGCAGTGCTCAGAAGCCCATCAGCAAGACTGGCACATGAAAATCATTCAAAATAGCTAATTCTTTGGATCACCCAAGTATGGAAATCTGAATGCACATTTATCCATTTATCATTTCAGAAACTTTTTGTTTGTGTTTGAAAAGTGCTCGGCATTAGGGTGTTTCATCTTAATACTTCATTACAGTACATCAAAAAATTGGCATCTGATCTTATGAAAACTGAAAGAATGAGAAAGTTTATCGTCTTAAATGTTGTCCTTAAACATTTAGACTAAAATGTAATTTTGATAGAACACATTTGCTGCATACTAGAATATGGACATTAAGATAAGATAATTACAAACATTTGCCTTAACATCAGCGAATCTGTATAAACAAGACGCCAGGCGATAACATCCATGGCTGTTCCTTTCTGAAATTAATAAACAATCTTTAATTTTGACCTCAGAACAAAATTCGGTATCAATGAACTTCTCTCCCGAATTATTGTCCTTCACTATTATCTGTCTAGTTCAGAACATTTAGTGCTTTTGTTAACTTTTTGTGTTTGTGACAATACAGCCTTTGTAAAGTGGTGCATAAAGATAGTTTGTTTGTGGTAGTACAGCGGAGTAGCCTGCCAGGGCTCTTGAAGAGTTGATGTTCTACTCACTTGGATTATTTAAATCCAGTTGGCCTGGCTTATAGGTGTCAGTGTTATGTTCTAACAGTGATGTTATTAGTAAATGAAGCGGATGATTAAAATTAAACTAAACTGTCTGTAAGAGTTTTTTTATTCCAGACGACCAAAGAGTATGATCTCCAGGACGAACCATGAGAGAGGCTTACAGGTCTGTAGTCCACAAGGGATTCCCTGAGCTGTCTCAAATAGGTACTTTAACAATTTGGCATTGTGAGCAGAGTTCCAACAAGGGCTATGTTTGAGTGAAACTGGAAAACAGTAGCTTCACTTGAATCCAACGGGCCCACAAGGTAAGATTATACCTTGATTGCTCTTAGTCTGTATCGTTGTGTGTGGCTTCCCCCATTCTACTCTCACAGTACCCTGATGGAACCCAAAATGGGGTTGTTTAAATAGGTACTAAAAACAGAAACTGTCAGGGTTTTAGAATGTCGAGAATTCTTTGCGGAAATAATTAGTCTTGTTGTTCGTTGTTCAGTTGTTATCTTCTAAAATGTTTGCGTATGTGTGAAAGAGAGAGAGAGAGAGACAGACAGATAGACAGACAGATTATTCCCTGCAGCTTGCAGAAAGTTTAACCCTTTGAGATTCGGTTTGGATGCACATTTGCTTGTTGGTGAGTGAATGTTTGTGTTTTGTGTCAGTGTTTTGTGCTTTGTGGGGTTGGAGCCCCTGTAGATCAATAGTTTGTGAAGGTTTAAAGTAAGTAGGATAAATATGGGTATGACCCTAGATAAGACGAATGTCCCTTGACAGAAATAATAAGTCTGTAACCGAACTATGAGAAACAACTAAGGGAAATATCGACCACAGCTGCTCAACAGAATAAGGATTGGCCTCTAGGAGGCACACATGATTTAAATCAACTCATTAAAATTGAACAAGGGATTTGGGGAAAAAGAAAGGGAAGTAAGCAGAAAGAAGCCAAAACAGTGTGGAAGAAGGATAACTCGGGGAAAAATGGGAAAAATCCATGCAATCATCGTGGAGACAAAACTTTAAAATGGGAAATTAATCCATTAACTGAGGAAGGATCTGAACTAAATTGGACAGAACTAAAACGCAAATGTGAAGCACATGATTTAGAAGCAGAATTGGAATTGGCTAGGGAGAAAATAAAAAAAAAGGACAAAGACTGTTCCTTACACCCCACCCTCCCCTCTCCCAAAGACCCATTACTAAAGAATTCAAATCCATCTGCGGATGAGAAATGGGACACTGATTCGGAGGAAGAAATATCTTACACCTCCCGTGCTGTCAGCTGACCTTCTCTGAGTACCCCCCCCTCAAAACTCACCCACCGTATGGCCAAGGCAAACACACTTCAAAATGTCGACTGAACTCCCCTCCCTACTCTGATAACGAACATGCCAAGGCCCATGCCCTTTCCCCAACTGTTCAGCTTATTAAGGATCCAGCTTACCACAAACCCATAGCCCACTGCTCTCGGAGCCAATTAAAATTAAAAAGTGGAAGGAACACTGAAGAGACTCCTTTGATTCCCACTGCCCCGATACTAATAAATCCCGAAGACATCGGTGATTTGCAATCTAAGTCTCGGGACCTTAATATCAATCCTTGCACTCGCCCTGATGTGGGAGGGCCAGAGAAATTTCCCAAATTGAAGAGTTCCGAACCCACAGGCCCTGAATCCGGGACAAGCCCAATTTATGGATCTTTATCAACCATGGAAACCTCATGAACGCTCAAGCATTATCAATGAGGCTCCAGGTTATGGAAAGAATCCTGAGGGATTTGTTAATTGTGTTAACAGGACTAGAACCATTTATAATGCAGCCTCCCAAAACCAACTTCACCTCATAGAATACCCCTTTCTCCTGAAAAATGAGCTGAGTTGTTAGAAATTTTACAGTGCAATAATCATACCCAGCTTGTAGTCCAGCACCAGGCCGAACCTAACAGATTGGATTGGATTATTACCTGTCTCCGCCAAGCAGTGCGTCGTGCAGTTGATGTGGGTAAAGTCTTAACATGTAAACCTAGGTCTGGCGAAGGGGCTGACGAGTTCCTGACCCGTTTTAAGGAATGCTATGGTGCCTACTCCGGTGATGCTAACTATCCACAAGGGCGATCACCCCAATTTAATGCCCTATGTATGATCATTTTACCTGATCAGGTACAGAAGGCTATTAAAACCCACAACCTCCACTGGCAAGACGCCGAGGTTGCACAATTCAGCCGAGAGGTTTGTTATTTCCAGGAACTAAAGGTTTCCAACAATAAAGCTACCATCGGCAAAGTCAAGACAGAACTTGCCCAAACTACAGGGGCTAAAACTAAATCCAGGATTCAAAACAGACCTTTCCATCCGCAAAGTCAGCCAGGTTATCAAATGGAACCCTCATACTATCATCCAGTATAGCAGGACAGTAGGACTGGTACCGTGTATTCACAACATCCCTATAGACCTTGGGTCCTCCTATGTGTCATCCTAACAGTCCATGATGCCCCTTACTCCCCATATATTCTCTCACTACTCTTCACTGCCTCCCCCACCCCTAGAGTCCCCCAACAATCTTACATTTGTTTCAATTGTAATCAACCAGGACATTGGTCCAAGAACTGTCCTTTCTCAAAGCAGCCCCCTGTTGATCGCCAGAGTGGAAGCAGCTGGCAACCTCTTGGTTGCCCTCTCCAGGTTGTCCCTTTTACAGCACAAAACCCTTTTCCATCCTTGACACCTGTGCAACAGCTGTTCTCACCCAGCTTCTCTTGGCGCCCTGTTGCAGTTTATTCTACTAAGCTTGACCCTGTTGTTCAGGTAGTAAGCCTTCCTGCACCAGATTCTCACCACTATCCAAACTATAGTAGTGGCTGCCTCTAATATAACTTTACATCTAAATGTAGAAGTCTGTACCTCCCATTCTGTGGTGTCCTTGCTTGCCTCTAAACGTAATCAACACCTCATTACAGCTCGTCTCAGTCGCGATGAGATTTCATTACTTAAATACTGTTTTAACATTAACCCTGCTACATTCCTGCAGGAAGAACCTCTTGAACTGCCTGAACCTCCCCACGGTTGTGTTCTTATAAATAGTCTTCTTACTAAACCATGTCCTGATCTTACGGATCAGGGTCTTATTAACCCTGACCTTACACTTTATGTCAATGGTTCTTCTTCTATCTCTCCAGAGGGCACACGCACGTTAGGATATGGGATTGTCACTTTGTCCCATACAATAGAAGCTTATTCTGTCTACCCACCCTGTTCCACCCAGCAAACTGAACTCCAAGCAGTCACCCCTGCCTGTATACTTGCTGAAGGAAAGTCAGCTAATATCTATCCTGATTCCCACTAGGCTTTTGGATGTGCCCATGATTTTGGTCAAATCTGGCAGCAGCGTGGCTTCCTTACCTCATCAGGCACCCTATCCTCAATGCTGCCTATGTCACTAATCTCCTCATTGCTATTCAACTTCCCTTTCAATTGGCAATTATCAAACGTTCTGCTCACTCCTCTGATGCTTCTGTTGTCACTAAAGGCAACAACGCCGCTGACACAGCTGCTAAGAAAGCAGCTTTTGAACAAAACAACATGGTTACTCAAATGACAAATAGGAAACCAAAGAGAGACTCTCCTATCTCCTCTTCTGAAACCCCAACCATGCCTGACCTGGAACAAATACGGGCCCATCAGGGGGACGCCTCTGATGAGGAAAACAAAAATGGATGAACCATGGTTGTATGTAAATAGTTACAATAAGCTTTGGGTTACACCAGTAGGACAGACATGTCTGTCCGACTCATTTCTGCCTATTTTAGTGGACTATGTTCATACACATATGCATGTAGGTAAGGAGGGAATGGTGGACAGAATTCTCCAAACTTGGTGAAATCCCCACCTGCAAGAAAAAGCAAAAGAAGCCGCTGCAAATTACCTAATTTGTCAAAAGCATAATCCCAGGAAAGGAGTGAGGTGTCCACCGGGTGAAACTCCCTTGCCAAGTGCACCTTTTGATACAATCGAGTTACCTAGATGCCATTGTTATAAGTATTACTTAATAAATTGATTGAAGCTTATCCCTGTACTGACTGCACAACTACTTGTATAACTCTGTTAAGGGAAATCATACCCAGATTTGGAATGCTAGTAACGGTCTCTTCCAATAATAGCCCCCACTTCAGTGTGGAGCTAAACAAGGCATGATGCAAGAATTTGAATATGAATCAAAAATTCCATTGTGCCAACCATCCCTGAGCAGCGGGAATTGTAGAAAGAGCCAATGGTACCTTAAAAGGTCAGCTAAGCAAGTTGGTAGAGGAAATGGGCCTTAATTGGCTGAAAGTACTCCCAATTGCCCTTTTTAATATGAGAACCATGCCATTGAAAAAGACAGGATTCTCGGCGGCTGAACTGATCTATGGAAAGCCCCTGAGGATTCCCTGGTCTGCACCATTAACTGCCCAACACCCTGTTGATGTGCATGTCATGGCAGGAGAAGTGCACAGATACCTGATTAAGTATTACAGTCTTGTAATCAACAGGTCAAAGAAGTACCAGGGAAAGAAGAAGAAAGACATTAACCCTGGTGACTACATACTATTGAAAGTCTGTAATCGTGATAAATTGGGCCTCCGCTGGAAAGGTCCTTATCAAGTTTTTTTGACAACTGAAACTGCAGTAACGGTAGAAGGATGTTCAACATGGTCTACAAAGAACATTGCAAGCTTGTATCCCCCTCACAGTGTTAATATTAGCATTGATACAGGCATCTAATGAAAACACGACCCAAGTATGTGCGCCCAAATGTAACCAACCCATCTGTGATATCTCAGACCGGCTAAAACTCCAATGTGACTGTATAAATGAAACCTGCACTAATACCATTGGAAGTCATGAATGCAGCTGCCCAGCTGAAACTCATTTAAACTACTCACATTGTGTTAACATTTCTATGCCAGTCACAATTCCATAATCCTCATCTGCTCCGTCAACCGAAAACTTCCTTTGAAATGTTTGTCTGTTCCTCTCTCAAAATGAACTATACAGATTGCAGTATTGAGCACGTAGTACCAAAATCACCAACCCTATGTCACCTATTGCCGTGAGACTGACCACCTATGCTTTCTTGAAGGAATTCTCTCCTACCCGACTTACTGCCACTGACAGAAATATCTTTACACGTTTCCTGTATTCAGTAGCTACTATAATCAACAAGACAAACTGGAAAAATTTTAAAAAGATGAAAAATACTATGCACTCCCAACCCTCCTTCTGTTACTAATGGTTTCTTTATTCAAGCTAAACCCCCTAATCCATATGTTATCTGCTGACTCTCCCATCATTCTGATGTACGATGTGTAAATAGGACTCACCGCAATCCATCATTTGTGATGGAAAAACCCATTCAGCAGAAGAAGTGCGTCGCTGTGTGAAGTTCACAAACAAACCTAAAGGACTCAACGTTAATGATGTTCCGCTGTTAGAATGGTGCATTGAAAGACTTTCCGGTACCCACGACATGGGGCAAGTGAATTGAAAACTATATAAAAATATTATCAAAGATACTGGTCGTACTCCTACTCTCCATCCGTTAATACACTTGGACAACCAAATGTTTGATAGCACCCACTGTTTACAAGATTCAGCTCTCACTCTGAGTGGACTAGTCATTCACTCACGGAAGTGCACCCTAGAAACTCCTCTTAGCCTTCATTGACTATGTGAAAACAAAGCCTAACCATATTTACCCAATGACTGGTACGGACGTTGTGCCTTAGTGCACACCTTACCACTTTTTACCCTCCACCATGAAGTACTGAAGTAGGTGATGAATGGAATGCCCAACAACATGTGAATCAGTACAGAACAAAAAATAGAGAAAAAACAAAACGAGACTTTCACAACTTCTTCCATCAACAAACCTGGTGGTTCAGATTGCTGGGAGGCCTTATTCCTGGCTGGGTTGTTGAGATGGCCCTAGATCAGATAAGTGACTTTGCATTTGACATCGAAAAACTTGCCAACTGAACTGTCCACGCTCTGAAGCTGATGAACAAAAAGTTACAGAAGGCCCAGATGATGACACTTCAGAATCAGCTAGTGTTAGATTTCCTCCCTGCTAAAGAAGGAGGCGCTTGTTCAGTCATTGGCCAACAATGTTGCACATACATCGATGATTTCTCAAAGGATATTTCGGACGACATAGATGTTATCAACAAAACGGGTCAAGACACAGGGAAGGTACCTGCCCCACCGTCGTCCAATTCATGTGGATGGAGTTTTACTTGCTGGCTATGGTCGCTGTGTGGATGGATCATGTGGGACGCATTGATAATCCTTGGTCTCATCCTAGGAATATACATTGTCATCCGCTTATGCATGAAATGGACCGTACATTGCTTTTCACCTAAGCCAAAGAGGAACCTGGTTAATCGACCCTTGTCTACTCCTGTATCTCCATGCCTAAACTCCCATGCTGAAATCCAGAACCTTCAGATTCTGCTCCTCCGGATGATGACTCGCCAGACGAGGCACCTTACGTATTAAGAATACAAATTGACTAAATGGACCAATTATACTTGTATAAGCTATGTAGTTGTCATGAAATGACAAAAGGAGGGAATGAGAAAGTTTATAGTCTTAAACGTTGTCCTGAAACATTTAGACTAAAATGTCATTTTGAATTATAGAACACATTTGCTGCATACTAGAATATGGTCATTAAGATAAGATAATTACAAACATTTGCCTTAACATCAGCGAATCTGTATAAACAAGACGCCAAGTGATAACGTCCATGGCTGTTCCTTTCTGAAATTAATAAATAATTTTTAATTCTGACCTCGAAACGAAATTCGGTATCAAATAACTTCTCTCCTGAATTATTGTCCTTCACTATTATCTGTCTAGTTCAGAACATGCAGTCTTTTGTTAACTTTTTGTGTTTGTGACAATACAGCCTTTGTAAAGTGGTGCATAAAGATAGTTTGTTTATAATAGTACAGCGGAGTAGCCTGCCAGGGCTCTTGAAGAGCTGATGTTCTACTCTCCTGGATTATTAGACTCCAGTTGGCCTGGCTTATAGGTGTCAGTGTTATGTTGTAACAGTGATGCTATTAGTAAATGAAGGGGATGATTAAAATTAAGCTAAACTCTCTTGTAAGAGTTTTATTATTCCAGATCACCAAAGAGTACAATCTCTGGGACGAATCATGAGAGAGGCTTACAGGTCTGAGTCCACAAGGGATTCCCTGAGCTGTCTCATATCTGTATTTTAACAAGGACATCTTGTAAATCGTCCATATTGCAGAGAAGGAGGTGCTGGATGTCTTCAAACACATAAAAGTGGATAAACCCCCAGGACCTGATCAGGTGTACCATAGAACTCTGTGGGAAGCTAGGGGAGTGATTGCTGGGCCACTTGCTGAGATATTTGCATCACCGATAGTCAAAAGTGAGGTGCTGGAAGACTGGAATTTGGCTAATGTGGTGCCACTATTTAAGAAAGGTGGCAAGGAAAAACCAGGGAACTATACACTGGTGAGCCTGACATCACTGTGGGCAAGTTGTTGGAGGGAATCCTGAGGCACAAGATGTACATGTATTTGGAAAGGCAAGGACTGATTAGGGATAGTCAGCATGGCTTTGTGCATGGGAAATCATGTCTCACAAACTTGATTGAGTTTTTTGAAGAAGTAACAGAGGATTGATGAGGGCACGTGGATGTGATCTATATGGACTTCAGTAAGGCGTTTGACAAAGTTAGCAAGATTAGATTTCATGAAATATAGGGAGAACTAGCCATTTGGAGACAGAACTGGCTCAAATGTAGAAGACAGAGGGTGATGATGAAGAGTTGCTTTTCAGATTG
Source organism: Chiloscyllium plagiosum (assembly GCF_004010195.1). Taxonomy (NCBI): domain Eukaryota; kingdom Metazoa; phylum Chordata; class Chondrichthyes; order Orectolobiformes; family Hemiscylliidae; genus Chiloscyllium; species Chiloscyllium plagiosum. The sequence continues at coordinate 11,244,825 of NC_057750.1, read as the reverse complement.
GAGGCCTGTGACCAGTGGAGTGCCACAAGGATTGGTGCTGGGTCCACTAGGGTCCACTACTTTTCATCATTTATATAAATGATTTGGATATGAACATAGGAGGTATAGTTAGTGGTTTGCAGAGGACACCAAAATTGGAGGTGTAGTGGGCAGTGAAGAAGGTTACCTCAGAGTACAACAGGATCTTGATCAGATGGGCCAATGGGCTGAGGAGTGGCAGTTGGAGTTAAATTTAGATAAAGGCAAGGTGCTGCATTTTGGAAAAGCAAATCTTAGCAGGACTTATACACTTAATGGTAAGGTCCTAGAGAGTGTTGTTGAACAAAGAGACCTTGGAGTGCAGGTTCGTAGTTCCTTGAAAGTAGAGTTGCAGGTAGATAGGATAGTGAAGAAGGCATTTGGTATGCTTTCCTTTATTGGTCAGAGCATTGAGTATAGGAGTTGGGAGGTCATGTTGCAGCTGTACAGGACATTGGTTAGGCCACTGTTGGAATATTGCGTGCAGTTCTGGTCTCCTTCCTATCGGAAGGATGTTGTGAAACTTGAAAGGGTTCAGAAAAGATTTACAAGGATTTTGCCAGGGTTGGAGGATTTGAGCTATGGGGAGAGGCTGAACAGGCTGGGGCTGTTTTCCCTGGAGCGTCGAAGGCTGAGGTATGAGCTCACAGAGGTTTATAAAATCTTGAGGGGCATGGATAGGATAAATAAATAAAGTCTTTTCCCTGAGGTGGGGGAGTCCAGAACGAGAGGGCATGGGTTTAGGGTGAGAGGGGAAAGATATAAAAGGGACCTAAGGGCAACTTTTTCACACAAAGGATGGTGTGTGTATGGAATGAGCTGCAGAGGAAGTGGTGGAGACTAGTATAATTGCAGCATTTAAAAGGTATTTGTATGGGTATATGAATAGGAAGGGTTTAGAGGGATATGGGCCAAGTGCTGGCAAATGGGCTTAGATTAGATTAGGATATCTGGTTGGCATGGACATATTGGACCAAAGGGTCTGTTTCCATGCTGTACATCTCTGTGACTCTATGATCCTAACTGCAGAAACAAAAGCAGAAATTGCTAGAAAGGCTCAGCAGGTCTGGCAGCATATTTGGAGAGAGATGAGTTAATGTCTCAGGTTCAGAACTGAGGAAGGTTCGCTGAACCCGACATGTTAACTTTGGCATCTGATTTTATCTGGTTGCATAAAACTTCAATTAACCAACCAAGTTCTGCAGCGTTTAAAAATCGCACAACTCCGGGTGTGTGTATATGAATGTGTCTGTAAGAGTGTCTGTGTGTGTCTGTCTGTGTGTGTGTGTACTTTGGCATCTGATTTTATCTGGTTGCATAAAACTTCAATTAACCAACCAAGTTCTGCAGCGTTTAAAAATCGCACAACTCCGGGTGTGTGTATATGAGTGTGTCTGTGTGTGTCTGTCTGTGTGTGTGTAGTGCAGTGGGGTCACCTGTAGTGTGACATGAACCCAAGGTCCCAGTTGAGGCCACCCCATGGCTACCAAACTTGGTTATCAGCCTCTGCTCGGCCACTTTGTGTTGTTGCCTGTCCTGAAGTCTGCCTTGGAGGATGGTCACCTGAAGATCTGAGGCTGGGCCATGGATGTCCCGGACTGTTGAAGTGTTCTCCGACGGGGAGGGAACACTTCTGCGTGTTGGCTGTTGTGCAGTATTCATTCATCCGTTGCCATAGCCTCTGCTCAGTCTCACCAATGTACCACGCCTCAGGGCATCCTTGCCTGCAGCGCATGAGATAGACAACATTGGCTGAGTCACATGAGTACCTACCATGTACATTGTGGAAAGTGTCCCCATGTGTAATGGTGCTATCCGTGTTGACACTCTGACTCTTCTTGCAGTGTCTACCATGACAAGGTTGTATGACAGGCTTTCAAACTGCCCAGCTTTCAGGACAACACCATACAAACTTGTCACAGTAGACTCTGCAAGATGTGTCAGGGTGCCGACACGGATATCACTATTATACATGAGGATACCTCCCACCATGTACATGGCAGGTGTGTCTCAGACAACGTTGTCTATCTCATACGCTGCAGGCAAGGATGCCTTGAGGCATGGTATATTGGCAAGATTGTGCCAAGGCTACAGCAACAGATGAATGGACACTGCATAACAGCCAACAGACAGGGATGTTCCCTCCCAGTCAGAGAACACTTCAACAGTCTGGGACACTCAACCTCAAACCTTTGGGTGACCATCCTCCAAGGTGGATTTCGGGACAGCAACAATGCGGAGTGGCCGAGCAGAGGCTGATAGCCAAGTTCGATACCCATGGGGTAGCCTCAACTGGGACCTTGGGTTCATGTCACACTACAGGTGACCCCACTGCACTGCACGCGCGCACACACACACGGACACTCCTACAAACACACACACACACACACTCCTACAAACGCACACACATACTCCTACAGACCCATACTCTCATGCAGACTCTCTCATACACATGTTCTCTCGCATATCTCACACATACATATATACACACTGTCTCACAGAAACTCATTCCCCCCCCAACACACACACACATATAAGTTTGTGAGGTGAATTTGTACTTGCAGAATTAAATTTTATTTTGCTCAAAAACTGCATGAATCCATGTAAAGGATTCTGTAAACCCCTTTTTTAGAAATAGAATCAGTCTGAACATTGGGGCACAGACAGCCTCACACAGGGCACCTCACACCTTCAGTGCTTATCTGGGCCTACATGGCACCTGTTGTTAAAGTTCACTTGAGAATGTAACTTTAAAAAATTCTGGGATTTCCATATAAAGAACTGAAACCAACATGGTCATTCTAAAAGATGAGAGACTTAACAAACAATCCAGGTCTTTTTCAATATATAATTTCAGTTACATCACACTGTAAACTTTTGCTATAAATTCTGTGTCTTATGATGAAGGAGCAGCGCTCCGAAAGCTAGTGCTTCCAAATAGACCTATTGGACTATAACCTGGTGTTATGTGATTTTTAACTTTGTTGTATACCCCAGTCCAACACTAGCATCTCCAAATCGAGTTCTGCAACCACACATTGTCTCTTCTTTAGATGTAACATGATCTTTTTGTGATGACTGAACATGAATAATTGGACTGGACGTCAAACTTTCCAAATGAGATTCCGAATTTAAAGTTATTCAGGCCTCTCTGCTGAATAACTAAATCAATGTATTTAAAAGCTGCAGACCATCAAATCTACACAAACTCTCTGAAGAGCATTCCGCCCAGATCCACCCATCTCTGGAAATCCTCATTCCCCATAACTAATCCACCCAGCCTGCACAACCTTGGACAATTTAGTGTGGCTAATTCACCTAACCTGCACATCTTTAGACTGTGGGTGGAAACCACAGCACCCGGAAGAAATCCATGCAAACTCCACAAAGACAATCTCCCGAGGCTGGAATTAAGCCTGAGTCTCTGGCACTGTGAGGCAGCAGTGCTGACCAATGAGCCACTGTGGCACCCCAACCTTAGGTGGTTTCAAACCCAATTCTCTCTGAAAGCATGTTGCGGAAACAGGTGTGTTTTAAAATTTCAATAGGTCTATACTTCCAAAGGTATTTGGCCAAAAAAGCCAGGAAGATTTTCAGAACTGCTATTCTCCCAATTGGAGAGTCTGCATTATTATCTATATTACACAGTCACACTTCAAAACCTCAAGCAACTAGACATGCTTTAGCCTTCTAAGGCAGAGCTTCCCAAAGAGGGGGTCATGAGCTGAAACTATGGGGTCACAAGCTCTGACACAGCGCTAAGTAAGCCCTTTCCCCTTTGCTCTATTAGATCGTCTCCACCCATGGGTCAATGACAGGTTATGATAATCTTACGGCCTCAAAATGGGGACATAGTTGGAAAACCCTTGGAAAGCATTGTTCTTTGGCTGGGCCACTTTCAGTCCAAGAACATGCAAACCATGAACAAGAATCAGCCTCTTGGCCCTTTGAGCCTGCTCCACCATGCAATAATGTCATGGCTGCTTTGATTTTAACTTCAACTCTACATTTCTGCATATCCCCGATAATCTTACGTCCCCTTTCCAAGCATAAAACCATCCATACGACAAAGCTGATTGTGCCGATCTGATATTTTAGAAGATCGTCATTTCACTATGTGGTCGATTCAAGCTTTAGGTTTTACTTGCACTTCAGTGTCTCACTAGTTAACTTCTGCTAACATCACTCTCACACACACACACATTTGGAAGTTCTTTCTTTGGTACATGTTCAGATGTTAACACACTTTCTAGACCTGCTATTAGAACTCACATTGCATTCTCTTACTTTTCATTCTTTCTCCCCATACCATGACTCCAGGGACTTCACTTCTTGGCCATCATCCAGAACACCAGGACCTGTGATCTGCTTTTTCACTTCAACACAGCATTTGTTCTGATCTGGAATCTGCTGCCTGAAAGGATGGGTAGTCAGATTTATCAATAGTTGATTCATTCGTAGCTTTATTAGGAATTCTGAAGAAGTCAAACTGGATTTGAAATATTGAGCTAAGGATAGGCCTGAAATCAGAGTTTCAACGGAGTGAAGGCTGATTTTCATAAGATCAGACATGATTTGGCCAGATACTTGCATGTGAATCTGCTGCTCCGGAACAGTGGGATGCATTCAAGAAGAAAGTATGGAGAATATAGGGCCAACATGTTCCAATAAAGAGAAAAGGTGGGACAATCAAATTTTGGATATTGAGGAATGTACAGCATTGGATTATGAGGAAAAGGGAGTCTTATGACAAATACTGTGGGCTCAAACAGATAAAACCTAAGAGACGTATAGAATGTGCAAGAGAACATAAAACGATTAGGAGTGCTAAAAGGGGATATAAAAATGCAATAGAAATAAAGGAAAGTCCTAAGTTGTTTTACAGGTACAGTAAGGGTTAAAGAATGATGAGGGAAGGAATAGAGCCCAGTAAGGACCACAATGGCAATTTGTGTGTGGAGCCAGAGGGTGTAGATAGAGTTCTAAATGAATACTTTTGTTTGGTGTTCATTAGTGAGAGTGATGATATGGGAATAGCAATCAGGGAGAGGTCGATGATACAATTTTTAAAATTAGCTCAGACAGAGAGGAGTTCTGAGTGGTTTGGCAAGCTTAAAAGTAGATTAATTTCTAGGGCTGGATGAAATGTATCCCAAATTATTGATAAAACCAAGGGAGGAAGGAACAGAGACACCTTCAAACATTTTCAATTCCTCTCTGGCCACAGGAGAGGTTCTCAAGGACAATCTGGCACCATTATTCAAGAAGGGAGCAAGGGATAAACCAGGAAACTACAGACTGGTCAGTATAACCTCAGTGGTGGGGAAACTATTTGAAGTGATTCTGAGAGACAGAATTAATATGCATTTGGAGCGGCTGGGATTAATCAAGAATCGTCTGCACGATTTTGTTAAGGGGACCTCATGTCGGGCCAATTTGACTGAATTTTTCGAAGAGGTGACCAGGTGTGTAGATGAGGGCAATACTTTTGATGCCATTGACTTGGAATTCAGCAAGACTTATGATAAAGTCCTGCATTGGAGACTGATGGCAAAGGTAAGGTTTGATGGAATCCAAGGAAATTTGGTAAATTGGGCCCATAATTGGCTGAATGGCAGGAAGAAAAGGTTGATGATTGAGAGGTGTTTTTCTGACTATAAATCTTTATCCATTAGGGTCCAACAAGAGTCAGTGCTGGGGCCCTTGTTTGTGGTTTATATAAACTATTTATAGAGTCATAGATTGGTTTGGCCCAACCAATCCATACTGACCATAATGCCAAACTAAATTAGTCCCACCTGCCTGTGCTTGGCCCATATCCCTCCAAACATTTCTTATTAATGTACTTATGTAGACGTATTTTAAATGTTGTAACTGTACCCTCACTCATTACTTCCTCTGGAACATCATTCCACACACGAGCCATTCTCTGTATAAAAACATTGCCCCTCATGTCTTTTTAAAATCTTTCTCATCTCACATTGAAAATACGTCGCCTAGTCTTGAAATCCCCCACCCTAGGGAAAAGACACCTGCCATTCACCTTATCTGTATCCCTTATTATTTTATGAACCTCGAAATGGTCACCCCTCAACCACCTACACTCCAGTGAAAAAGTCCCAGCCTATCCAGCTTCTCCTCACAACTCAGACCCTCCAGTCCTGGCAACATCCTGGGAAATTTCTTCTGAACCCTCTCCCACTTAATAGTATCCTTCCTGTAACAAGGCAAGCAGAAGTGGACACAGTATTCCAGAAGAGGCCTCAATAAATGTACAAGGGTTGATCAGTACTATTGCGGGCTAAAACTGGTGGGGTGATAAACGGTGAGGGGAATAGCCTTGGATTACAAGAAAATATAGGTAGACTGGTCAGATGGTCTGATCAGTGGAAAATGGAATTCAATCCAGATAAATGTGAGGTGTTGTACTTGGGCACAAGGGAAGGGAATGCATGATGAATAGTGGGACCCTGGCAAACACTGAGGATCAGAGGGACCTTGATGTGCGTGTACACTGGGCCGTTAAGATATCAGGACAGATGGATAAAATGGTCAAGAAGACATATGGAATACTAAATAGTCGAAGCATCGAGTTTGAGAGCAGGGAGGTTATGTTGGAACCATATATGTTGGTTGGGCCACAGCTCGAGTATTGTGTGCAGTTCAGGAATCCACATTATAAGAGGAAATATAATTGCAGTAGACAGATGTAGAGGAGGTTTCCAAGGATGTTAGGTGAAAGTGAGTACTGCAGATGGTAGAGATTAGAGTCAAGATTAGAATGGTGCTGGAAAAGCACAGCAGGTCAGGCAGCATCCGAGGAGCAGGAAATTTCCCAGGATGTTGCCTGGGCTGGAGAGTTTCAATTAGGAAGGGAATTTGGATAGACAGGAGTTGTTTTCCTTAGAGCAGAGGCAATTGAGAGGGGACATGATTGAGATGTATAAAGTTAAGAGGGGCCTAGATAAGGTAGACAGGAAGAAACTTTTCCCCTTGATGGAGGGATCAGTGACTAGGAGGCATAGATTTAAAGTAAGGGGCAGAGGTTTAGAGGAGATGTGAGGAATCTTTTTCACCCAGAGGGCAGTAGGAATCTGGAACCCACTGCCTGTGAGGGTATTAGCAGCAGAAACCCTCATAACATTGAAGAAGTATTTAGATGAGCACTTGCAATGCTAAGACATGCAAGGCTATGGGTCAAGTGTTGGAAAATGGGATTAGTTTGGTTAGGTAGCACAGAGGGCAGCAGGGTTGTAGTATCTGAGGTTGGCGTGTGTGAGACTGAGTGAGGGAAGATATTGCAGATAGTAGAGACAGCGGTAGAGCATGAGCCTTGGTGGGAGGTGGGTGCAATAGCAGAGATTGTGTGGGTGTGAGATACCAGACAAAATAGTGGCACTTATTCTGGTGAGTGGAGAAAGACACCAAGCTTCTTCCTACAATGTTGGGAATTCCTCAGATGGCTGAGTCTGCTTTAATTGCATAGCGACCTCAGACCAGGCTGCTGTGACCTCCGTTGTTGATCCTTGAGGAAGAAGTCTTGACTTTGCACCTCTCCGATCAGCAGGTCAACGAGTTCCCTATTCGCAGAGGTTCAAGGTGAGAGGGGGATAGTTTAAAGGAGACATGCAAGGCAATTGTTTCCCACAGACAGTGGTAAGTGCCTGGAATATGCTGCCAATGGAGATGGTAGAAGCAGAGATGATAGCAATGTTTAAGAGACAGACACAGAACAGACAGAGTAGAGGGATACAGATCACGTGCAGGCAGAATGGATTAGTTTAGAATTGCCTCATGGTCAGCACAGACCTGGTGGGCCGAAGGGCCTATTCTTGTGCTGTACTTTTCTATTTTCCATTTTAACTTTTGTTTCTCTCTCCACAGGTATTGCCAGACCTGCTGAGTTTCTCCAGTTTTTGTTACAGATTTCCAGCCACCAGAATTTTGCCTTTAATATGGTATTCCAAGAGAAATTGGTAGAAAAAACCCTTGGAAAGCCATAATGGGGATGTCTTGTGGTGCACTGGGTAGCATTCCTACTTCAGGGTCAGAAGCCCTGGGTTTGGGTCCTGTTTGATGGCCACAAAAGATGGATCAGTAAATTGTTCCTACATGTCCATGGCAAGTAGTAAGAATTGGAGAGGGAAAATAAAACTCCAAACGTTAGTGACCTCCTTCTTCACCAGGGCAGTGAAGTGGGATTAATGTTCAAAGAGCCAGCACAGTTGAGCTGAATAGCGATTACTGTGCTGCATGATTCATGTCCCCAGTCTCAGGAAGTGAATTCTCTCTCCCTGTCTAGACTGACCCAGATGAGAGAGGGTTGTTTCGGTAACAGTAGCTAATGTTCCTTCCCCGCACGTTCTCCTCCACTCACCTACCCCAATGGATCCAAGCCACCTGTCCCCACACCCCTCAACAACCTCCTGTGGGAAATATCTCGCAAAACTGGCCTCTACCAGCCAGTGGCACTCGAAATTATCACCTCCTCTCCTGAAGGAACCTCGCTTCTTACACATTCACTCTCACCCAGTCTCTGATCTATTTTTCCCTAATCAACTTGTTCAGAGATGTTATTACACCTCTCTGGAGCAAGTGGGATTTGAATCCATGCCCCTCTGCTCGAGAGGCAGGGACACTACCACTGCACCGCACTACCACTCACCCATTCTCTCATTCTTAATGACTCATTGATTCCCTCTCAATACTGCTCACTGATTCCTTTTATTTACCGCGGTCCAGATTGCAACAACTCATTGGATCAAAGAAAACTCTCATCATCCCCTCTTATTCCTTTGTTAATTATCATTTATTTGTATTTTGAGAACTTCTATTAATTCTACCCTTAACCTTCCCTGCTATTAAGAGGACTTCAGCTTCTCCACTCTCTCTCCACATAATTGAATTCCCTCCGACTTGACACCATTTTAGTAAGTTTCCTCCTTTGCAAAGGCTTTGAAATCTTACAAATGTGCGGACCCCAGAACGGGATGGGATTCCCAGCCAACGGGAGAATATTTGGTTCTGGCTTTGGGATTGGGTTCCATATTACAATTGACTGTATACCTTAATTAAAACCTGCTTTGATCATCTATCTGTACATGCATTTGAGTTAAATAACCTTGCAGTCAAAGGTTTCATGAAACGCCATCCTATAGATAATGGATATTCAGATGCTTTTGCAGATGTTAGTTGTCACATATTGTTGTCACAGGTGTTGGCTGTCTCCTACCAGCTTGGCCACTTTTACATCTTCGAGACACCAGCCTCATCTGACCTCGTTTGACAGATCAGCAGTCACCCTCGAAAGCCAGTCAACATTGAGGAAAGGTTTAATAAAACCTCAACACGCCCCACAAGGATGTTTGTGCTGTAACAATTGACTTCTTAGCAACCACAGCTATTTAGAGAACACAAAGCCTTTTGTGAAGGATTCCATTGACCCAAGAGAGAAAGATGAGGCAGATTCAAAGATGGTACGGACAGGGGGAAATGCCCATTCAGAAAATGGGTCAGGTGTAGACTCAGGACCCCTAAGCTCTAAGGGACTTCAAATCTTTGATCTGCTGCCCAGTTCAGATCCAAGTAATTATCTTGCTGAATATGAACCTGAATCCAAGCCAATTGTGCCCTTAGATGTGAGTGAGGACACAGGACTGAGAATTGAGAATGTTTTCTCTTACAGTGACCACCAGTTCATGCCTGTGGAGCTTCAGCCGACAATGACCCACTGGAAGGATAGTATTTTGAAGCAGGATAATGGAACCGATGGGGTTTCTGATTCTTCACTCGGAGACAGACTTGCGCAGACTGGGACATCTACTCACCCTTTGCTCACAGACAACCCAAAACACGATTCTCATTCTCACAGATGTTTTATTTGTCAGAAAACTTTTCGCAGCCTCTCCACCCTACACTTGCATGCAATGCACAGCAAAAAGCACAACCCCAGTTTCACTCAGTATTTGAAGAAAGTAACCTCTCAACAGGGACCAGTGATGGAGTCTCAAGTAAGGAGGTCTGTTAGTCTAACTCCATGCTCTAGCTCTCCAAAGCAATCTCTGCCTACTGATGTTCAGCTCCTCTCGAGCATTGACAAAAGCTCTTCAGACATTAATCACAAATTCAGCTCAGAAATACTTGTTTCTTCAGATGAGACCGAGGAGATAAGGCAGTCAAAAGGGAGAACTTGTTCATTTAGTAAGTCCTTTACAATTCCTGTCGACTTGCAGAGTGTAGTGACAGATTGGCTGAATGATGTTACAATGGAGAAGAATGAACAATTGAATCAAACCCTCATTGATGAATGTGACATTGCTTGTTGTCTTAATGATATTCCACTGCAAGTGAGTGTTTGGCCGATGTCAATTGAACGAATGTCGGACAGTCAGATATTTACCCAAATGTCTGCTGAAGGCACCAGTGCCTCATTCAGGCAAACAGACAACCCAAAATATTCTTCCAAAGCCTACTGGTGCTCCACGTGCCAGAACATTTTTATCAGTCTTCACGCTTTGCAGCTTCACGTTAAGTGCTGCAAATCTCAAACGCTCAATCACTGGGCACGCTCAAGCAGAAATAGATTTCTTTCCAAGAAGGCAGATGGCCCTGACCTTTGCCCCCCAGCTCGTTTCATTCCAATGTCCAAACACTTCTATCTTGCGCTTGCTAATGGCTACAACTACCATGTCTGCAACATCTGCGATCTCTGGTGCGATGATGAGAGGAGCCTAGGCTTCCATTTGAAAGTTCATTTCTGGAGGAGGAACTATTGCTGCTGCTTGTGCGATCGTGCCTTCCACACACAGAAGTCATGCTGGAGACACCAGGAGAAACACAGCAGTCACCCCAACTACAGGTGCTTGACCTGTGGCAGTATCTTCACCCACTACAACCGACTGAAACAGCATATGGGCACCGCTCACAAGATCAACCTGGAGCTGTCAGACAATGACACCTATGAGGAGGTGATTAGCAAAGCAGCCACCTATAAAATGATTTAAGGACTTGTTAACACTCCCTGTGAGAGAAAAGACAAATTCCTATTATGTAAAGGTTGTCAAAGCTGATGGAATGTCTTTCACTTTACAGCCAACTGACTGATAAATGCACATCACTCATTCTTCCCAATCTCCAATATTAATAAACAGATACATTTTAAAAATTGCTTTTAACGTCCTTACGATTTCACAGGCCTAGAGTTACTCATAGCAATGGTCTGGATATTTATCTTCATTTTCTGGCCACCTCAGGTCACTCCTGAAGGGTTGGCAAACTGATATTAAGTCCATTCCTTTTCGGTCTATGTTAAATAAAACCTCTTGAATCAACTTGTCATTGTAAAACAACTTGGTGAACTTTGCAAGATATTTATTGCAAATGTTAATGTTATTTCATAATGTTTTCACCACCTTTATTCCAGAAAAACAATTTAAAGTTTGCTCCACCTTGACACTTGCTCTCAGTAATCAGATGTTACAACAGTGCTGGGATTTTCTGATAAAAGTTAAAACAATTGGAGAGTGAGAAACACTGTTAAGGTGAACAATAGAGGTTTACAGGAGACAATGGGACCATGTAATCCACTGTATCTTTGCCAGCCCTTTGTTACAGTGATCTAAAGCCAACGTGCAAGGGTCTGAACTCACACAATGGTGGGTCACAGGTCGATGACTGCTGTTTTCCCACAGTGAACTCTTGGTTTCAGTCAGGAATGCTAGGTGACAGCTGCCAATTAGAGATCGGTCACCTCTAGGTGGAAAATAGGGAAAGAACTGACATTCAATGGTATGCAAGAATTATGTTTTGTTAAGGGTATTTCATCTGCTGTGTGAGGAGTGGGATATTCTGTCTCCATTCTTCTGCGTTCCTTTGCTTCGGGGCAAGGGTATGAAAGCAAATAGCATTTGATCCCAGCTCAATGAACAGCCCAAGGCCAGTCAGAATATATAGACAGATAACGTAGCTTGTTTGACAAATGTGGGGAGAGGATCATGATAGGGAAAAGGTGGGGAGCAAGGTGAGGATCTCTCAGGCCACATCACAAATAGAAAAATAATTTGCTTTTATATAGCACCTTTCACAACCTCAAGGTGTCCTAAAGAGCTTCACAGCCAATTCAGTGCATTTGAAGGGTAATGTATGAAATGTAGCAGCCAATTTGCACACAGCAGGAATCCCTGGAAAACCATTAGATAAAACTAGATAATCATGTTTTAGTGATGTTAGTTACAGGATACATATTGGCCAAGCCAACAGACAGAACTCTTCCAATTTTCTTCCTAATAGCATAGCAGGACATCTGGCTGATGGAGCAGACCGGGACTCCATTTGACCAGCATTTCATTTGAAATGTGGTGCTCTGACAAGTGCAGTACTCCCTCAGTTAGTCAGTGCTAACATTCTTCCTCAAACAGAGGACTGGAGCTATAACTTGGAGATCAGTTACAGAGTTTGAGGATTATTGTCATGAAATAATTGACAAACTGATGATGTTTGAAAAGAAAAGTGGAGAGAAAGAAAGACTACCCTAATCCTTGCAAGACCCAGTGCACACTGGCACCCTCAACAACAACCAATTTTTGATCCAGTAAATAGCCTGATGGATAACTTCTCGCAGGAGAAATTTCTATAAGCAGTTCCTTTGGATGCAGTCCAGATCCTTCCACAAATCCGCATAATGTTTCCAAGGAATCGATCGTGTCCTGTGGCCAAACCTGTCCAACCCTTGGTCCAATACTTAATAACCCCTGTGGCTTTTACAGAGAGTATTCACCAGGGGCTGATCGGATTCAGCTGGAACAGGACTTCATTCATGTATTGTCATTTTAAAGGGGATCCATGAAAGAACTTTTGAATTCTGCTGGTCAGACAGTCTTGTTTAATGGTGGTTTCTTCAGGTTTGAGTGTACGTAGAAAACATTTGTACCAGTTACAATTGCCCTAAAGGCCTGGCAATTCTGCCCTTCCGCACCCTTGCCTGTAGTTTGAGCCTGAACCTTAGAGACTTGAGACCATTAGATTTCTGTCCATCTGTGCCCAATTCCGCACTGATAATATGATTCAATGGTTGGATAATTCTATCAAGGGAACATGAGCAGCCGCTCAGCCCCTTGAGCCTATCCTGTTATACAGTCAAATCATTGCTAATCTGCACCTGAAATCCATTGTTCCACCTTTGCTCTCTTGAGGTTCTTACCTAATTGACACTTGATCTCACAAGGTCACAACAGCCTGTTGAATTTGTAAGATGTGATTTCTTGCTGACAGGCGCCTTTCTTTGGGGCCAGGGCAGGGAGGCCAGGGCAAGAATGGTGAGCAGAGAAGAATCCACTGAAAACTGCTCCCGTTCAGTAACACACCTGCCCTGGTATGGTCACCTTGTTGGATGGGGATGAGAGATTGGCATTCTCTGCACCTCTCCATCTCACAAATGCCATTGTCAGATCCATGCCAGACATAGATAACCACATAGAAACCCATTCTCATAGAAGATTGCCTAGTGAACTCTGATTTCTTTTCGTAGATGCTGTCAGACCTGCTGACCTTTTCCAACAATTCCTGTTTTTGTTTATGTGTTAGAAGCCAAATGGCCTTTTCCTGTTCATTACTGTACATGATCCCAATTTTTGTGCTTACTGCGATGCTGTGGTTTAAACGTAAGGCCTAGGGGTAGAGGATAGGTTGCATGCGCTGGTCCTTTGTATTTGCTCGAGTCAAAAACTAAAGGTGAATCTCCGTAGGGTGATCACAACAATTGAAAGATATGATAGAGTAGGCAAACAGAAATTATTTCCAAAACAAGGTGACATTATGTTACAATTAGAGCGAGACTGTCTAGGAGTGATATCCAAAAGTATTGTCTCAATACAAAACATAGATCAGAAATATTTGGGGACATAGGAACTAGAGTAGATTACTTAGCTCCTGCATCCTCTTATTCAATGAGATCACAGTGAGCTGCTACCTAACGTCATAATTCCACTTCTGCCTCATTTCCCTTAGTATCTTTAGTTGATCATAAAATTATCCATTTCTGATTTAAAATTAACTATTAATCAAGCATCAGTTGTCTGTTCCATATTTCTATTTTGTGTACAGGAGTGAGACCTGATTTCACTGCCGAAAGGTATGTGTCTAACTTGTAGACTATTCCATTTGTCCTACATTCCCGAACTAGCAGAAATAGTTTCTCCCAACTGACTCTATTTGTACCCCTTTGTTTCTTGAACACCTTGCTCAAACACCTCTAAATTCCAGACAACACAGCCTCACTTTGTGTAATCTCACCTCATAGTTTAATCTTCATTCTGAAAAACCTACACTGCTCTCGCTCTGAGGGTGATCTATCCTTCTTAGATATTCCTGCGGTTTAGGGTAACAGTTAAGTGAAATTTAGTGCCAGTAGATTGTTCTTGGCTAGGATATCGACCCATGGGGCTGTCTCGTCTATAATTTCCCATTGTGACAACACAGTCACCCCATCTCCCAACTGGGAGGGTCAGTAGACAGCACCAGGAACCATGACACAACAGAGACTTTGAATTGAAGTACACAAGAATGAAGCAAATCAAAGCTGAAGACTATATGGTCCCTTGCCCCACTGTTTAATAAAGTCATGACTGATTTTTTTTTACTTTCAAATCCACTTTCCCACCTAATCTCCATATCCCTTGATACCCTGAGAGTCCAAATTCTATTGATTTCGATCTTGAAAATACTCAACTTCAGCCGAGTGGACAGACAGAAGACACTGGCATTGTTCTTTGTAGAGCAGAGATTGTGCTTTGGCTCCTTCATCCAAGTACAGTAATTTATATAAGTTGTAAAATGTGTAAGCCCCAGCACTGATCTTTTTGCACATCATTCATTATATCTCGCCAGGGAAAGAGATGCTGGAGTTCAGAGCTGAAAAAATGTGTTGCTGGAAAAGCGCAGCAGGTCAGGCAGCATCCAAGGAGCAAGAGAATTCAAGTATCGGGCATTCCTGAAGAAGGGCTTATGCCCGAAACGTCGATTCTCCTGCTCCTTGGATGATGCCTGACCTGCTGCGCTTTTCCATTATATCTCGCCAACCTGAAAATGACCTGTTCATGCTAATTGTTCCTTATTAATTAGCCAATCGTCGATCCATGCCAATAACCTATGCCCCCTGACAACGTGAGCTTTTATTTTCTGCAGTAACCTTTAATGTGGCACTTTATTGGTTATTAATGCCTGATTGGCAAAGGAAACAATTTCTCCTCATTCATTGAAATTCCGTCTAATCTTAAATATCTGCTTTAAGTCTCCTCTGAATAATTGTTGCTCTAAGGAGAACAATCCCAGCTTACTTTGTCTTTCCACATTACTGAAGTTCCTTACCTCTGTTCCATTCCAGTAAATCTTCCAACACTATCGCATCTTGCCTAAAGTGGGGTGCCCAAGATCTAGCTATCCACCTCTACCTTAAAAATACTCAAGGACCCTGCTTCCCCAATTTTTGAGGAAGAGAGTTCCAAATACTCAAAACCTATAAAATAAAAGTCTTCTTATCTTTTTCTTAAATATGTGATCCCTTATTTTTAAAAAGTGACCCCTAGTTCTAGATTTCGCTCAAGAGACGTTATATCATTATGCCTATTTTCTATTTCCTGTTTGCTAGCCAATTGTCTGTCCATGTCAATAAGCTACATTCTACACCGTGAGCTTTCATTTTCTGTAATAAGCTTTGATGTGGCACCTTATCAAATGCTTTCTGGAAATCCAAGTATAGTTCATCCACCAGTTCCTCTTTATCCATAGCATGTTACTTGCTCAAAGAATGTTGACAAATTGATCAAACGTGATTTCCCTTTCACAAAAACCATATTGACTCTGCCTGATTATCTTAAATTTTAAGTGCCTTGCTATATCATCTTTCATAATAGCTACTAACATCTTTTATGACAGCTATTAAGCTAACTGGCTATAACTCCCTGTTTTACTTCTTCTTCCCTTTAGGATAACATTTGCTATTTTACAAATTATTAGAACCTTGGCCAAATCTAAGGAATTTTGCAAAATTAAAACCAATACACTACCAATCTCATTAGCCATTTTGTTGCAATATTTCAGATGACATCTATCAGGATCCGTGAGCTTGTCAGCCATAAGCTTCATTGACTTTTGCAGTACCACTTCTCTGGTGATTCCAATTTTCTTGTGTTCCTCCCTCTCTTTCACTTCCTGCTTTACAGCTATTTATGGGAGGCTACTTTATCCTGTATAGTGAAGACTGATGCAAAATACCTGACCACTTCATTTGCCACCTCCCTATTTTTCATCATTAATTCTTCATACTCTCTTTCAGACCAATGCTTACTCTGTTAAACGCCTTTCTTTTAAAAATATCTATAGAAACTCTTATTATTCTGTTTTATATTTCTAGCTATCTTTCTGTTTAGTTGAAAAGGTCTGCATTTCCCCCCGAAACCACCCACATGCCCCTTCATTCCGACTGCCCAGCCACTTCCCCAATAAACAAAAAACTACCTCTTTAAATAAATAATGACATGAACTAGAGAGACAAATAAAGGCTGTACAAAAGACTTGATGGAGAAGAAGGAAGCACCAGTGCTGCAGTTTCAGATCCACTAGGCCATGAAGTTCTTGTTGAAGTCATACGTAGTCTTGCTTTTGCCATTTCTGTCAGACTGTGTCCATTGGTAAAAGAATGCCTGGATACGGTGGGTTGGACTGAAGCCATTCTGGATCTGAGGAGTCGGGTTCTAGAACAGAGCAAAATAGAATCATGATGACCAGTGACAACATCATCACAGCCAGGTATAGATGCAATTCAGTCTGATAGCCAGTGGGTGTGGGGCATACAACATTAGACCTTTACTTCCCACACAATTGACATTCTGGATTGTGGAGGGAGATGGTGAGAAACAGACAATTGTCACAATGTGTACTGGCTGGGGATGCTCTTTTGTGATAGGGGCTTGGGCAATGAGTTTGGGCTGTGTCCCTAACACATGCTGCAACTGACCTGAGACTATATATTGGGATAGTGTAGAAGGTTTAGTCTGTGCTGCCGATCTCTCACACACTTCATGTTACTTTGGCAACGTACGCATTTACATGTATGCTGTAGCTTGAATCCATCAATAGTGATGGTGGAGGTTCCAGTATTCTTTACATCACATGGACGACAAGAAATCTCTCCTGCCTTTACCACCTGGCATTGATGTGTACTGGAAGGATCTGAAGTTTGATAAACAAACCTTCTGGCTGCATTGTATCCACATCTTCCCTCACCATTAGCTCTTGGAATGGGACTTAAATCCCAGAGCTCCTGATTTAGAAGAAGGGACACAACCCACTGCACAGCAAGACCACCTGAAGAAGCTTTTGGCTGCATTTAATGTCACACTGTACTGTATCTAGGAGTGTTTGATGGGAACAGAGCAGAGGAAGCTTTACTCTGTATCTAAACCTGTTCTGTATCTGATGTGAAGTCTTTGATGGAGGCAGCATAAAGGAAGCTTTACTCTGTCTCAAATCCATGCTGTAGCTGTATTGAAGTGTTTGATGGGGACAATGTTGTGGGAACTTTACTTCTTATATAACCCAATGTTGTACCTTTTCTGAAGTGTTTGATGGGAGCAGCATAGATAGAGCTTTTCTCTGTATTTAACCCCCTGCTGTATTTGTTTTCAGAGTGTTTGTTCGGGCAGTTTGATTCAATTGAGTTCCTTGTTTGGCCAGTATAGAAACCAGTTAAAATTCAACTAGACGAGATGGTAGGTTTCCTTCCCTGAAGAACATTGTAATTTAACGTTAATCAGTGCCAGAGTTTGCATTGTTTCATGCTATTTAGAGTTTTAGAGTCCTAGGGCTTTTGCCCGAAACGTCGATTTCCCTGTTCCTCGGATGCTGCCTGACCTGCTGCTTTTCCAGCACCACTTTAATCTAGACTCCCTACAGCACAGAGACAGGCCCTTCGGCCCAAACTGGTCTATGTCGACCAATGACCATCAATACTAACCATGTTTCCCTGCACTTGGCCCATATCCTTCTAAGAGAAAGTGAGGACTGCAGATGCCGGAGATCGGAGCTGAAAATGTGTTGCTGGAAAAGCGCAGCAGGTCAGGCAGCATCCAAGGAGCAGAATGCATTGATAGACATTCCTGAAGAAGGGCTCATGCCCGAAACGTCGATTCCCCTACTCCTTGGATGCTGCCTGACCTCCTCCATATCCTTTCCTATCCATGTATTAAATAAATGCCTTTTAAATGTTGTTAATGTACCTGCCTCAACCACTTCAACTGGCAGGTCATTCCATATACATACCACCCTCTGTGTAAAAAATCTGCCCCTCAGGTTCCTTTTTATTCTTTCCCCTCTAACCTTAAACTGATGCCCTCTAGTCCTCAAATACCCAATGTTGGGAAAAGTACTGAGTGCATTCACCCTATCAATACCTTTCATGATCTTATACATTTCTATAAGATCCCCCCTCAGTCTCCTGTGTTTGAAAGAACAAAACACCCTAGCTTGTCCAATGTTTCCCTATAACTTGAGTCCTAGCAGCATCCTTATAAATTTCTTCTGCATTCTTTTCAGTTTAATAATGTCCTTCCTACAGCTAGGTGACCATAACTGAATATAATACTCCAAGTGTGGCCTCACCAATGTCCTGTACAACATCACTTCCCATCTTCTATATTCAAGGCCCTGACTGACGATGGCCAGTGTGCCAAAAGCCTTCTTCACTGCCCTGTCTACCTGTGACTCCACTTTCAGAGAACCATGTACCTGAACTCCAAGGTCCCTACACTCCGTAAGGCTCTACCATGCACCATGAAACTCCATGAATGTAGATTTCTCCAGCTTCCTCATTTCCCCTCCCCCCACCTTATTTCAGTCCCAACCCCCGGATTCAGCACCACCCTCACTCCAGCATCTGCAGTCCTCACTTTCTCCTCCACCATGAAACTCCTACCTTGAGTTGACTTTCCAAAATGCAAGACATCACATTCATCTATATTCAACTCCATTTGCCATTTCTCGGCCCACTTCCCCAGTTGATCAAGGTCCTGCTGCAATTTCTGATAACCTTCCGCACTGTCCACGATACTGCTTATTTTGGTGTCATCTGCAAACTTATTAATCATACCTTGTGCATTCTCATCCAAATCATTGATATAGATAACAAACAACATTTGACTCATAACCTTCTGGATTCAGACTGGGAAGCTCATTTCATAACTTTGTGAACTTTGTTGGCTATGAACAAAAGCAACTTTGATTTATACAGGACCATTAATGTAACCAAATTTCCCAAGACAGTCATCAAGCAAAATTTAACAATGAGCTACATAAGACAATAATAGGACTGGCAATCAAATGCTTCATACAACATGTAGATTTTACGGATTCCTTCGTAGCAGAAAGTGAGGTAAAGGAACAGAGAATTTTAGTACACAATTTCAGAACTTTTGACCCAGGAAGCTGAAGGCACAGCTAGCAATGGTGGAGTAATTAAAGTTGGAGATGAAGGCCAGAATTGGAAACGTGCGCATGTACGAATGTATAACTTATTTTATTACTTACTAATGGAATGCAGGCATCCATTGTTATTATCCTAATTGCCCTGATGGCACTTCAGAGTCAATCATATTGCTGTGGATCTGGTGTCATGTATAGGCCAGACTGGGTAAGGACAGCACATTTCCTTCCCTACATTGGATGGGTTTTTACATAAAACAGTAGGTTCGCGTTTTTATTCCAGATTTTTATTAAATTCAAATTAATCACTTGCTGTTGGTAGGATCTGAGACAAACAAAACTGCAGATGCTAGAATCCTGAACAAGGGTTATACCCGAAACATCAACTTCTCCATCTCCTGATGCTGCTTGGCTTGCTATGTTATTCCAGCCTCCTTCCTGTCTACATTGGTAGGATCTGAACCCAGTCCCCACTGCTTTAACCTGAGGTTCTGGACTGCTGGTCCAGTGACATTGTCAGTGTGATGCCACCTCCTCAGGAGAAGAAACAGACCTTCCAGCCCTTCAGCCTACTGCACCATTCAATAAGATCATGGCTGATCTGCTTGTGTTTCAAATTCCACATTCCCCACCTTTGAAGTGTTCTGAGGAAGGGTCACTCAACCCAAAATGTTAACTCTGATTTCTCTCCACAGTTGCTGCCAGACCTGCTGAGCTTTTCCATCAACTTCTGTTTTTGTTTCTGATTTACAGCATTTTTCGGTTCACATTTTCCCATCTAGTGCCCCATCAGCCAAATTTTGTCCGCTCATTCAATCTATCTATATCTGTTGGCAAACGTCTTATATCTTTTTCACTATGTACTTTGCGTCACCTGCTAGTTTAGCTACTACACCTTTTCTCACATCAGCTAAGTAATTGATGTAAATTGTAAAATGTTGAAGTTGCAGCAAAACTCCCATGGGGCTCAACTTGTCATGTCCTGCCAGTCAGACAAAGACTCTTTATGCACAATGTTTTCGAGATTCGAGGAATAGGGAAAGAGAACACTTAAATGCGTGGCTACAGGGATGGTGCAGGAGGGAGGGATTCCGGTTTTTGGATAACTGGGGTTCTTTCTGGGGATGGTGGGACCTCTATAAACAGGATGGTCTACACCTGAACCTGAGGGGCACCAGTATCCTTGGTGGGAGGTTTGCTAGTGCTCTTGGGGGGGGTTTAAACTAACTCTGCAGGGGCATGGAAACCCAGATTGTAGCTTCAGGGTGCAGAGCCTGGAGTGTAGGGAGGTTAGGAACATGGCATCAATTCACAAGGAGGGTGTCTGTAAACAGGAAAGTGGCTTGAAGTGTGTATACTTCAATGCAAGAAGTATACGAAATAAGGTAGGTGAACTTGCAGCGTGGGTAGGTACCTGGGACTTCGATGTTGTGGCTATTACGGAGACATGGCTAGAACAGGGACAGGATTGGCAGTTGCGGGTTCCAGGATTTAAATGTTTTAGTAGGGACAGAGGTGGGGGTAAAAGAGGGGGAGGTGTGGCATTGCTTGTCAAAGATAGTATTACAGAGGTGGAAAGGACGATGGATGAGGACTTGCCACCTGAGGTAGTTTGGGCTGAGGTTAGGAATAGGAAAGGTGAGGTCACCCTGTAAGGAGTCTTTTACAGGCCTCCCAATAGTCCTAGAAACGTAGAAGAAAGGATAGGGAAGGTGATTCACGTGATGTGTGACAGTAATAGGGTGGTGGTTATGGGGGACTTTAACTTTCCTGATATTGATTGGGAAAGCTATAGCTCAAGTTCGTTAGATGGGTCAGTGTTTGTTCAATGTGTGCAGGAGAGTTTCCTGACACAATATGTAGACAGGCCAACAAGAGGTGAGGCCATACTGGATTTGGTTCTGGGTAACGAACCAGGCCAGGTGTTAGAATTAGAGGTACGTGAGCACTTTGGGGATAGTGACCATAATTCGGGG
>NC_057750.1:11214746-11221023 GCF_004010195.1 Chiloscyllium plagiosum | reverse complement strand
TTCGGGGTAGGTTCTTCACTCAGCGAGTCGTACGTTCATGGAATGCCCTGCCAGTAGCAGTGGTGGACTCTCCCTCTTTGTGGGCATTTAAGCGGGCATTGGATAGGTATATGGAGGATAGTGGGTTAGTATTGGTTAGGTGGGCTTGGATCGGCGCAACATCGAGGGCCGAAGGGCCTGTACTGCGCTGTATTCTTCTCTGTTCTATGTTCTATGTTCTATGTTTTCTGCCAATTTTCTATCCATTCCAATATGATATGTCCAGGCCATGAGCTTTTATTTTCCCCAATAATCACAGATGTGTCTTTTTATCAAAGGCTTTCTGGAAATTTCACTTTGGTATCCACAGCACAGGTCCCTCTTTCAAAGAAATCTAATAAATTGGTTAAACATAATTTCCCCTCCGTAAAAATACCATGGTGATGCTTCCTGATTACCTTGAGTTCCTCCAAGCACCCAGTTCTTTGCGGGTGTGGGGAATCAGAGATTGGGAGGCAGAGGATTTGAACGAGGAAGAGCATGTAAATGTTGAGGTGTTGCCAGACTTTGAATGTTAATTAACCAGCACAGAAGGTGAAGGGTTAACGGGAGTGTGGTAGGCAACAACTTTGAGAAAGACTTTCCTAATGAATAGTCTCACTCTCAAACATTATTTTGTGCAGTCAGTGCCCTTTTAACAGGCTCACCATTTCAAGAGGGAGGTTTTACGCTCGCACACCTTAATTAACGTTAACTCCTTGTAATCCCAGTCCAAGATTTCAGGCGAAGGCTGCAATTCCATCCGAGTCTCTATGGAGAATAGTGGGGAGGAGCCTGTGGTTCTTCTGTGACCTGTGGATGTCTCCTGAAAGAGTGGAGTCAAAAGGTGACAGGGTGGGGAAGAGGGGCCGAGAGATTGACAGAGAAACATCAGAGAAGTGAGAACAGAATGAGGGGTGTTTGGGGAATGAAGAGTACATGGTAACAGGGAACACAATGAGAATGGAACATAAGAAACAGAAAGAAATGGTCAACTTCAGCCAAATACCTGAAAGGTTAAATAATTGCGTGACTCAAAGGCAACCAGGGGTTGTCTGAAATAAACTCAGCTCAGCTAACTGACAATTTAACCCCAGCACAACCCGAGACAGACCTGGACATCTCCCCAATTTCATCCCAGGGCACTACATGCCCATCCCGGAGAACTTCCAATCCCTGGAACTCTGCAGTCCAAATATCAGATATTATATCCCAGATCAAGGTAATTGTCTCCTCCAGTTCCTGCACATCATCGCCACTCCACAGGCTCTCAGACATTCCAATACCCAGTAGATGACCCCAACCACTGGACTCCATTCAAATGTCATATTTTTACAATGTCAGGTCCTCCCCTATTCCATCACCAACCCCCAACCTGCCCCACCCCAAATGCAAGAAGCCCCAACACCCTGATCAACAGCCTGCAATACAGACAGACCACCCCAGTCCAAGAATGACCCTCACCACAGCTTTTGGGAAACCTGTGTCCCAGATGACTCACCCTCCCCTGGATTCCAAGTAGCACCCATAAGATCCCAGGCATTTCCCCTATTCCCCCCACCCTGAACTGATCATGCTGTCTCTTACTCCCAGGCATCACACCAGACCAGGGACCCATAGCACAGGCATCGCTGCTAGCCATGCACCACAACCAAATAGACATCCTCACCCCACAACATCTGGGCATTATCTCACCCTGCCATCCTTAGGCACTACGTCCTGAATCCAGAGAACTTGCAGCCCTGACACCAGCAGTCCAGATAACAGCTCCTGCCCAAAGGGCGAAAGCAAGAACTGCAGATGCTGGAGATCAGAGTCGAGAGAGTGGTGCTGGAAAAGCACAGCAAGTCAGGCAGCATCCGAGGAGCAGGAAAATTGATGTTTCGGGCAAAAGCCCTTCATCAGGAATGAGGTTGGGAGCCGAGGNNAGGTCCTGGGCCTCCTCCATCGCCATTTCCTAACCACCCGATGCCTGGAGGAACACTTCATCTTCCACCTCGGTACCCTCGAACCCCATGGCATCAATGTGGATTTCACCAGTTTCCTAATTTCCCCTCCCCCCCATCCTTTTCCCAGTTCCAAACTTCCAGCTCAGCACCGCCCTCATGACCTGTTCTACCTATCCATCTTCCTTCCCACCTGTCCACTCCCACCGTCCCCTCTAACCTATCACCATTACTCCCATCTCCATCCACCTATCGCACACTCAGCTACCTCCCCCCAAGCCCCAACCCCCTCCCATTTATCTCTCCACCCCCGAGGCTCCCAGCTTCATTCCTGATGAAGGGCTTTTGCCGAAGTGTCAATTTTCCTGCTCCTCGGATGCTGCCTGACCGGCTGTGCAGCTCCTGCCCAAAGGCATCCCTAGCAAATGGTGAAAAACTGAATTACTTATCAAAATCATATAAGTGACTGGAGAAACAAGTTAAAAGAAAGGGAATTTTGGTTACAAGCCCCAAATAGACTGAAACCTGCTCTTAGGCAGTGCATCACTCACCGTGGTTGCAGGATCTACACATAGCGATGTCAGTAGATGTTTGCGACTCTGGTACTCAGCCCATTTATGTCTCAGCCCGACAGTCTCAGCGGTGCTCTGCAGTGAAGCCCAGAGGTCACAGGCCTGTGTACTGTAACAGAACCAGAGAAAGGGATAAAATGCTGGCTCTGCTCACCTCACTGCCAGGACCACCCTTGTGAACACTCTTGCCAAGAATTGAAGCTGACTGGTGTGGTCTCTCTCTCTCTCTTTAACTCCCCCAGTACAGCTCTCCTTCTTTGGCTATTTAGTCAGGCTTTCAGTCCTGATGGACAAAGTTAAAAATCACACAACACATGGTACACACACACACACACTCACACAGACACACACAAAAACCCACATGCACACATACACATATATGTTTGTGGGGTGAATTTGTACTTGCAGAGTTACATTGCACTTTGCTCAAAAACTGCATGAATCCATGTAAGACTCTGTTAACTCACGTTTTAGATTAGTCCAAATCAGTCTAAACATTATGGCACAGACAGAACACAGGGGGCTAACACCTTCAACAGCTTTAAATTGAGGGGTGATAGATATAGGACAGATGTCTGTAATGTTCTATGTTCTATGTTCTATTAACATCCTCTCTGGCTGACACCAATTGTTACAGTTAACCTGAGAATGTAACTTTTAAAAAAAACTTTTGTGATTTACATATGAAAGGAGTGAAACTATCACGGTCATTCTAACAGATGAGAGACTTAACAAACAATCAAGGTATTTTTCAATGTATAATTTCATTTACATCACACTGTGAACTTTTGCTATAAATTCTGTGTCTTACAATTTTGAACTCCACAATCACCTGATGAAGGAGCAGCACTCTGAAAGCTAGTGCTTCCAAATAAACCTGTTGGACTATAATCTGGTGCTGTGTGATTTTTAACTTTGTACACCCCAGTCCAACACCGGCTCCTCCACATCGGTCCTGATGGAGTAAGCACAGGCTGAAAATCACACATAGAAACAGACCCTTTGGTCCAACTTGTCCATGCCAACCAGATATTCTGAATTAATCTAATCCCATTTGGCCCATGTCCCTCTAAACCCTTCCTAGTCATAAACCCATTTGGACAGTTTTTAAATATTTTAATTGTACCAGCCTCCACCACTTCCGCTGGCAGCTCACTCCACGCGCTGTGTGAAAATATTGCCCCTTAGGACCCTTTTAAATCTTCCGCTCTCACCTTAAACCTGTGCCCTCTAGTTTTGAACTCTCCTACCCTGGAAAAGACCTTGACTATTTACTCTATCCATGCCCCTCATGATTTTATAATCCTCAGCCTCCGACGCTCCAGGGAAAACAGCCCCAGCCTCTCCATGTAGCTTGAACCCTCCAACCCTGGCAAACGTCCTTGTAGATCTTTCTTGAACCCTTTTGAGTTTCATAATATCTTTCTGAAGATGGAGCGAAGGGTCTGTGCTGTACATCCCTATGACTCTATGGCTGTCTGCAGCCTCCACCATCCTTTTTTTTTTATTTTTTAATAGATATTTTTATTAGAAATTTAACATTTTTACAAGTTTACAAAAATAAACAAAACTCTCAGATATAAACATTGATATACAATTAGCTCAAATATACAATAGCCAAAATTTGACAAAAAAAAAACAACACAAAAAAACCGAAGAGAAAAAAAAACAAACAAACAAAACTCAACTATCTACTAATCTAACCTACAAATATACAATAGCCAAAATTTGACAAAAAAAACAAAACAACACAAAAAAAAACCGAAGAGAAAAAAAAACAAACAAACAAAACTCAACTATCTACTAATCTAACCTACAATTAACCAGGGTGTATATTTAAGTCTCTTACATGCTCGGGATGTGTTAGCATCAGATATAATAAAACCCGTATTCGTGCGGGATTCCTCCCCCAAGGGGCCGCGGACCAGCCAGGTTTGTAATCTCAATTAAATAAAAGCCCTTGTTAGGATAGCCGAAATATCTGTATTTATGTAATTCAAAAAGGGCTGCCATATTTTATAAAATAATTCGGTCTTTCGGTGCACTATATTTGTAAGAAAGTCAAGGGGAATACATTCCATAATTAGTCTGTGCCAATTTGAAAGTCCAGGGGGGCCCTTAGCCGCCCAGTTCACCAAAATATTTTTCCTTGCACAGAAAGAAAGAATAGAAAATAGTCTCTTCCCGTACGTGTCCAGGGAGGGAAAGTTCGAAAAGCCCAAGAGGAGAGATACAGGGTCCACTTTAATTTCCGTTCCTAAAATTTCTGTCAGGGTACTTGCTACTTTAGTCCAATATCCACGGATCTTATGACAGGTCCATAAGCAATGTACAAGAGTGCCCACCTCTATTTTGCATTTAGGACACATTGGAGATGCTCCTGCCTTAAATTTTGCCAATCGAACCGGTGCTAAATGGGCCCTATGAAGTATCTTCAGCTGGATAGCCTGAGTTCTGTTACAGATAGTAATTCTTCTAGCATTTTCCCAGATATCATTCCACGTTTCTGTGGAGATTTCTAGTCCCAGATCCTGAACCCATGTTTTAAGCAGATTATCCATATCTCCCAATACTTCATCATGTAGTAAATGATAAATATTACTGACGGAAGATACCCCCACTGGTCGTAGGACACTACATTCTCTATCGGATTTATAAAGACTATCTAATAACGTAGTCTTCCTGTGTATAAAATCTCGAATGTGGAAGTATCGAAAGAGGTCTCCATTGGGTAATCCGAATTTCTCACGCAGCTGTCCGAAAGACATCAGGACCCCATCTTTAAATAAATCCCCGAGACATGAGATACCCCTGGATCTCCAGAGTTTAAAAGTGGCATCTGTTAACCCCGGTTGGAATCCCCATGCTCCCACTATCGGTGCATAGGGGGATGTTTTATGTGAATTACCCTCATTTTGCCGCATTATATTCCAAGCCTTGATAGGGTTTTTACAGTGATCTGTAATGATTTTCCTCTTGTCTGAGAATAAAAGGTTAATAAGTGGGTATTATATTCCAAGCGGCAAAATGAGGGTAATTCACATAAAACATCCCCCTATGCACCGATAGTGGGAGCATGGGGATTCCAACCGGGGTTAACAGATGCCACTTATAAACTCTGGAGATCCAGGGGTATCTCATGTCTCGGGGATTTATTTAAAGATGGGGTCCTGATGTCTTTCGGACAGCTGCGTCAGAAATTCGGATTACCCAATGGAGACCTCTTTCGATACTTCCAAATTCGAGATTTTATACAGAAGAAGACTACGTTATTAGATAGTCTTTATAAATCCGATAGAGAATGTAGTGTCCTACGACCAGTGGGGGTATCTTCCGTCAGTAATATTTATCATTTGCTACATGATGAAGTATCGGGAGATATGGATAATCTGCTTAAAACATGGGATCAGGATCTGGGACTAGAAATCTCCACAGAAACGTGGAATGATATCTGGGAAAATGCTAGAACCCAGGCTATCCAGCTGAAGATACTTCATAGGGCCCATATAGCACCGATTCGATTGGCAAAATTTAAGGCAGGAGCATCTCCAATGTGTCCTAAATGCAAAATAGAGGTGGGCACTCTTGTACATTGCCTATGGACCTGTCATAAGATCCGTAGATATTGGACTAAAGTAGCAAGCACCCTGACAGAAATTTTAGGAACGGAAATAAAAGTGGACCCCATATCTCTCCTATTGGGCTTTTCGAACTTTCCCTCCCTGGACACATACGGGAAGA